>NC_046165.1:51553287-51673614 GCF_011064425.1 Rattus rattus | reverse complement strand
GTACGTATTGCTTACAAGTCTTCAATTTGCTTTGAGTTACTCCTCAAGATATTTTATGGATTTGAAGCTATTGTGAAAGGGGTGGTTACTTTCCTGGTTTTTTTTTTTTTCAGTGTGTTATTTGTATATACAAGGGTGACTGATTTTTGTGAGCTAATTTTGTATTCGGCTTCTTTTGGTTGAAAATGCTTATCACCTGTAGTTTTGCTCTCTTAGGTCTATTTTCTTGGAATATCTTTTCTAGCTTTTTACTGAAAATGGCACTATATTCTTGATGTTGAGGTATAGTCTTGGATGAGGTAGAAAGTTGGATCCTGTTTGTAGCCATTGTGTTAGTGCGTGTGTGTGTCTGTGTGTGTGTGTGTGTGTGTGTGTGTGTGTGTGTGTCTGTGTATCGTGTCTGTGTGTCTGGGTGATCTGTTTAGTTTTTAATTTTACTTCTAAAGATCTTTTATAGGACTAGATTTATTGCTCAATGATTGCTTAATTTTCTTTTCTGGGTCAGTTCATTTGTTGTTCTGTATGTTTCGTACTCTGATAGGCATCTTTCTCTTTAGGTTAGGGAAATTTTCTTCTCTGATTTTATTAAAATATTTTCTGTGCCTTTGACCTGGGTTGTTGCTCCTCATCTATTCCTATGGTTCTAGATTTGATTTTTTCTTATAGTCTCTGATTTCCTGGTTATTTGCATCAAGGTTTTTAGGTTTAACATTTTCTGACAAAGCTATCAATTTTCTTTTTATTGTGTCTTTAATGCCCAAGATTCTATCTTTCTAGTTCTCATATTCAGTTGGTAGAAGCTGCTTTTGTGTCGTTAATTCCTAAAATTTTTCCTTTCCAGATTTTCCTCTCACTTTAGGTTTTCTTTATTGATTCTATTTCCATTTATTATGTTCTGAGATTTTTAATCACTCTTTTTACTCTTTTGTTTCCTGAGGTTTTTAAAAGAAGGATTTACTTTATTTTCTTCTTAAAAGACCTTATCATATCTATAAAGGATATCTTAAAGTCTTTTCCTTTGCACTTCAGTATGTAGTAGCAGTACTCAGGGCTTCCCCAGTTAGAGTTGTTGGGCTCTAGTGGAGACATATTGTCTGATACTGATTGTGTTTTTTATACTAGTACTCCAGGCATCTTGGATCTGGGAAGACTGTAATTCTATGTGTTATGATACCTGACATTGGGTTTTTTTTTCCTCCTGGTTTAAGTGTCCTATCTGTTTTTAGGAGAAAGTGCACTGCCTATGTGTTGCCAAGTAGGAAATTTTTATGGATACAGATAGGTGTGACCACCAAGGTTTCCAGTTAAAATATGATTCTATGTATTTGGAGCGACACTTTACAAATGGGAATGGGCTAGAATGGGGGGTATGAATGAGTCCCAGGGAGATGATAGCCAGGTGCTCTACCAGGATTTTTTAGTCTCCTGGGAAGGGGTGAAAGGAGAGAGATTCCACACAGAAAGTCTGTTGGTGTGATGGGACTTGGAAGAATTGGGGGAGAGGTGAAAGTCTGCAATTAGCCTGACTGGCTGGCAGGAGGCTGTGTGGTTCTAGGGAATGCTTTGCTGAGTTGAAGGCTGGGATAAAACAATGAGTTTAGGGTGGTGGTGGTGGGGAAGAAGTTTAGAGGAAGCTCTGTATATTTATTGAAAGAAAGACTGCAGCAGGATTACCTACAGAACTGGGGATATGACCATTAGGGGTGGGTGATGGTTGGGATTATTTTTGAGGACTGAGAAAGGAGTGAAGATATGCAATTAGCTTTTGTTTCCTGGTCAGAGTTCTGTGAAAGCAAAAGGAAGGTCACTGTGTGTTCCACTGGAGATGGGTGTGTAGGGGGGTGAGGGGAGGTGGGGGGCAGGAAGCCACAGGTGAGATCCGCTGCAGAGCTGGGCATGGGGCAGGGGAATATGGGGAACCATGTGGAGGAGTTGGAGAGAGAGCTGAAGATGCACATTAGCCTACCTGCTTCTTGGCAGAGAGCAGTATGTTTAAGCATGAACATTTGTCGAGAACCCAGGTTAATCCAGGTAGAGTCTGAGCTATCGGTCTTCCACCCCTGATGCTCTTTTTGGGGTAAATGAGCCCAGGGCTGAATTTCACTTTTGGCTTTAGGGAAAAATGTATTTAGTAATGAGGAAAGGCGTGAACCTCAAGCTTTTTAAAGATCTTAGGTGATGTCTTTGACAGCCTAATTCTACTATTAGCAAAGATAGCTTTATTCTGATCTTCTTGGATATGTCCTTCTGTTCATGTAACCCAACAAAACCTTGTCAGGTTGATAGCCTAGTGTAGCAGGTGGTACCTAATTCTAAGACACTCAAAGCCCAGCTCCCTCACCTCACATTGCTTTTTCTAGGGATATTATGTTTAATTTCAGACGACTTTTTTATTGATAACTTAATCAGAAGCAATCAAAATATGCTTATGAAACATATAGAAAATTAATTTCAAGCCAATGTAAAAAAGATTATATTTCCAAACCGTGGAGAATAAAGTGAGAGAATGGATTGCAAATATTATGTAAAATGTTGATGACTATGTTACGATGAGTAGTAAAGGAGAGAGCTATTCTCATAGACTGCGCCACCAAGCCAGTCACACCAAGACACTCTGTCCCTCCCAGCTGGTGACCTCATCACTGCAGCCTGCGTTTATTTACGAGATTTGTGATCTCGGCAGAACCTGTGGAGTCATTCAAACAGTGAGTCATTGAATGAATTTTTCCAAATCGTATCTAAAGGGGAATGCAGAACTCCAAAAGTGTCATCATCCTGACCTTTTGGGAGTCATGGTGTGTGAATACAATAAGAAAATTGCTTTTTAAAATACCTACAGGATGGAAAAAGACATGTGCTTAAAGCTGTCCTAGAGATACCTTTACTTATTAATGTGTTTTAGTATTTGCACACAGCCCCAGTAGAGAAAAAGCAAATGAAACTTGATTCTAATGAATGTATTGCAGGTACATACTAGATATGAAGTGGATATCAAAATGACTCTTCCACCCACCCCCAATATGTTCATACCAGATATGGTAGGCTCACTGAACTATTATTGTTTGAATGTGAATGTCTCCTTAGGGCCCATGTGTTTGAAAAAACTTGGGCTCTAACTATGGTGATGTTTGGGAAGGTTGTGGAAACTTCCACACTGTAGAAAAAGTCAAGCCTGGTGGGAAGAAGTGTCCTTTGGGGTGGGCCTTGAATTTTTATAGTTCATATGTACCCTGCTCACCCCCTGCCCTCATGGCAGATGCAGTGTGCCTGCTGGTGCTGACAGCATGTTTTACGTAGCTGTCTGTCTTCCCACCAAGATGCACGGAATCCATTTGAGCTGCAAGGCAGATTAGACCGTCTCCACTAGGCTACTTTTATCAGTTTATTTTTTTTTGTCACAGCAAAGACAAAAGTAACCAACACAAAATCCACTGACAGCTGATATTACACCCTGCAGACATTAGCTGAGTGTATAGCGTCAATTATCTCATTAATGGCATATACATTGAGCTCTAATTTTGGTCATTCACCACAATTAATGCAAACCTCAAGCTTGAAGGGTTTAGTCCCACAAGGTCTTGATTCTAAAGACATCAACCAAAAAAGTCCAGGTTACCTAATTTTGGCCATTATTTGGCCCAGTACCCAGCATGGGCTTACCACACCCTTCATCTGAGGCTTAATAATTGATTTATTTGATGGACTGGGTTTAGCAAGACATGGGAACACTTTGCTTTGTTTATATAGAATATGTTTACTATGTTTACTTTATACGCTTACTAGCTTCATGAAAGGACAGAAATGAGGAACCAGGTGAAGAGGGCCCAGAGTGAGGCTCTAGAAGGGTCTCATACAAGAGCGCTCCTTTTGTAGGAATTGGAGTTGTTGTAGTTCCTTTTGCTGTGATAAAAATCTAGAACTGAGGTGATTTATAGAAGGAGGGTTTATTTATGCTTATGGTTCCAGAGGGATAATGTGTCACAGCAAATAAGTGGCAAGAGGGATAGTAAGATGTGAATGCAAGGGTTGTAGGTGCTAAGTGTCTTTGGGTTCATAGACATGTAGGGGAAACCCAGAGACATAAACAGTGATATTTCCTCAAGGGAAGAAATGTAAACCTGCTTTTACACCCAGGAGGCTTGTGTAAATGGTGGCTATAGTAAATTTGGCCTGGTGGCTTTTATCCAGTCTGGTGGATGGAGACTTTCTGATGCTGGATCCCTCCCAGACCCTTCTGTAAACTTGTTCCTTCTGTCAATCTGTAGAACTTGTTTTATGGAAGGTGTCACTGGTACTTTACTAAGAGTTTCAACAAGCGCCGCATTGGCTCTGTGTTTTAGCTTATGTTGTTCCTCAAGGAGATTTATGCTACTTTGTTGTACAGGGTGAGTTAATCCTACAAGAATAGTTTCCACCAGATTGTGCTAAAGTTGAAATATGCCTAAAAATAAAAAAATTAAAAAAACAAAACAAACAAAACAAACCAACCCCAAAAACTTGGTGTTAGACTCCTGACATTTGAACAGATACTAGCTATGGTTACGGAGTTCTGTTGGGCTGTACTGTCTATTGCTTCCTGCAGCTTGTCACTGCTGTCCATGAAAGTCAGTAGAGATCCCCCTCCCTTCAATGCACACAAGAGCTTATATCTGAATCACAAAGGTGAAGAGAGAGGGAGGGGCTGAAATGGCATAAACTATTAAACTTTCAAAAGCCCGTCTCCAGTAGTATACTTCCAACAAAGTCATATAATTCTAAACTCCCCAAACAGGAGATTAACAGGGAAAAAATGTTTAGCTATGTAAGCCTGTGGAGGGCATTTCTTCAACCTATCTCAGCTCCTTATCATGTGGTTCTATTCACCTTTCCTTAGGGTTAAGGGGGTGGAGGCTCCACCATTGGGAAACAGGGGCTAAACCCAGTCTTCCTCCTCTCCTGGGAGGCTGGGGGTGAGAGAAGACTCTACCTCATTCCCTCTTCCTGAGCTGTTGAGGGTGGGCTTTAGAGATGCCAGCCACCTAAGCTTACCTTATTAACAGACACACTTCCAGCGGAGTGCTGGAAAGGAGCCAGTTTACGACCACAAAAACAGGCCCCATTATTCCGCACTCAGGAAACCCAAGGGTTTTAGAAGTCAGCATCTGAACTGCTGACAAAACTAGAAAGTTGTAAATAAAAGGTGCCTTGTCACCTCTAATCACCCAGGAAATCTAAGAACTCTTAAAAGTTTGGTAAGGGACTTGGAGATAGAGGACCACATGCACACTTTTTATCCCATCACAATGTCAGTGTTTTCAAAATAGTGACGACTAAAATGTCTTATACAGATCACTCAGATCTTACAAGCAGGAGGTCCAGTAAGGGTCCCCCCTCCCACATGAAAAAGCAGTGGAAATTGTTAGTCCCATGTGGCTGGTGCAGCTGATGATCTAGGTTTTTTGATCAGCATCATGCTACAGGATGAAGTGGATTCTGTAGGTTTGGGAGGAGGGGGCCACCTCTGGGAGAGTTAGATTAGCCCCCAGCACAACTCTGTCCAGATCGCATGGGGGTCTTGAATCTGTGTCCATTCTTTGCCAGTTGTTTGTAATAAAAGTTACTTAACCTCTCTCTGTATCCACATCTATACTATCACGTGCACAATGGCAGCCTGTAGTCTACTTCACCTGTTGTGAGGGTCTGTGAATTGTAACATGTAAGCAGTACTGTAGTGGACCCAGCATCTGCTAGGCTAGCTGGGTTGATGTTGCTGTCCCTATTAGCTGACGCGTAGTAGCCTTTGTAGGGAACCCCAGGTTTGCCACCACTCTATAGACAGCCTGTGTACTAGCCAGGGCTCTGTGGTCCTTGTTGCTTTCATGTTTACAATGGGGCAATAGAGGCTGCCCCTGTAGGGTAATGTTTACTTGAAAATGCTTGAAATCCTATGCTCTGGTCCCACCTGGGAGACTGCTAGGGAAGACACTGTACTGAGTTGAGGAAGGACCTGCCACGAGAGGAGGGGATGGGTGAGGGGCAAGAGAGGGGAGGTTTGAAGATGGTTAGCTCTGGAAAAATGCAGAAGGGGCTAACGCCTAGAGGGATGTAGGGGACCTCAAGAGGTTTTCTTTGCTGAGCTGGAGAGTGTAGGGAGAAATTTAGATGGTGGACATTGCTGTTCTAACTCAGTTCTCCAGGGTCAGGACTGAGGAGGTAAACTGGGAGCAGCGGGTGGTGATAGAAGACTGAGTGACAGGTTACTTAGGAGGGAGACAGATGGGAGAGGGTTTTCAGACAAAGGCCCCTCAGTTAGCGCACTGGAAGCTTTGAGCAGGGAATCTCCTTGTGACCTGCATCTTTGGTGGGTGAACTTCACCCTCCTTTTTTTATTGTGGTGGAACACGCCTGACATAAAATTTTACCATCTGAACCATTTTCCAGCTGTACAGCTGGAAGCCGCAGTGCCTTCATATTGTTGTATAACCATCACCACCATCCATCCCCAGGACACTTTTACATTTTAGGCTGAGACCTGAGCCTTTAAACACAATTCACCGGCTCCCCCCCCCAGTTCCCAGCACCTACCACGCTTCTGTTTTTTGCCCATGAGTCTGGCTCCTTTAGGGTCTTGTATATAGACATTTCTCCTTTTTGTCCTAGCTTTTGTTTCACGCACCTTCACTTTGTCACTTGTCCATGCTGTGCATATTATATTCCAATGTCCTTTGTTTTAAGGATCACGTGCTACTGGGGCTATAAAAACTGTATTTGTTTGTTTGTTCCTTTGACCAATACTGAAGTTACCCCCATCCTTGGTTCTTCTGGTCAATCACAGTACCAATACAATTCCTCCACACCCATGCCAACATTTGTTTTTTTTTTTGTTTCTTTCTTGAATTCCCTCTTTCTTTTCTCTCCTCTGCTTCCTTCTTTCTATTGTTGTAAATCGTAGTAGTTATTTGTTCTGATTTTAACTTACCACATTTGCAAAATTTTATCTTTTCTCATGTTCTTTGATCTCATGGTCTGCCTTTTACCTCTGACAAAGTCTCTCTCTGTCTGTGTGTGTGTGTGTGTGTGTGTGTGTGTGTGTGTGTGTGTATGTGTGTTGTATACATAAGTTTGGGGGCCTAGAAAGCCAGAAGAGGAGTTTTATCTGTGGAACTTCAGAAGTCACAGTTACTTGTAAGCTTCCAGATTTGGGTACTTGGAACCGAGCCCCCAGTCTTTGAAAGAGCAAAGTTGGTAATTTCACTACTGAGCCCTCTCTACAGCACTGTTTCATTGAGGCAGTGATTTTCAGTGTGACTGAGGCTAACTCAAACTCTTTGATCTTTCAGCCCCAGCTTCCTGAGTGCTGATAACTTCAGACAGAACTTCTGTACTTATCTCATAAAAGCTTTTGGACACTTTGTCTCTACACTCATCTATTTTTTTATTTTGTTGTCGCTGCTTTTGGTGTCACGCACAACCTCATCATCATTTAATGTATCACTTAGGAAGTGGCATTATTACTCCCTAAAAGTGGCTCTGGATATGTTAGACATGTTTTAGCAAAATCTGCTCAGTAATTTTCTTTAAAGGCTATTGTCTATAGACATATGGATGAATAATGTTAAATTCATATTCCTTTTGCTCTTTCTTTGAATTTTTCACTTGTGTAATCGATGGCCCCATCAATCTTGAAGTCCCTAGGCCTGGAAAATAGTCACCTTGGCTTCCCATCTTCTCTCCATTATCAGCTGTGGGAATTAGAAAATTGTTCTCCTTATGTCCTCCCAGCCTCCCAGGAGGGGAGAACAATGGGCACTGATCTCCTATAAAAACACGGGTAAAATGGGGTGCTTGTCAAATTCTCCAGGCCTAGCACACAGGTGTACACAGCAGCTCCCCTGACCTTGCCCCTGCCTTCATGTGTTGGCTTTGCACATAGGGATCCAGTGGACGCCCACGTGTGGACTCCATTGAAACCACAAGGCAGAAGGCCTTATGGGACCCAGGACTGCATGGTCAACTCTCCTTCCCACACATTGTCTTCTAGTGCATGAAAAAGAACTTCTATGTGTTAAAAATTTGCATTTTGATTTTTTTAAAATAGCAAGTGTCCTGTGCAGATGAATAATCTAGAACTCTCAAAGCTGCCCTCATGGCCTCTCTTGGTATTCTGTTTTTAATGTTCATTGATAACAGTTTGTGACTTCTTGTCAAAGGCCAACCCAGACTCCTGGAGTAACTTCACATTATTGGGCTTAATTGTTCCTCTTTTTCACTCTCCATCCATAAGCACAGAAAAGAAATATTTTAGAGAAGATGAAAGCTGTATATGATTTTATTAACAACCTTAGTTATCAAAGGTCTTCCCATTAAGGGGAGTCTTTTTTCCTCATGGAGGGGTCACACTTCACACCTTTTTTTTGTTTTCCTCTTCCTCTTCACTGGCCTCTTCACCACCATTCAAGCTCGTGTTTAGAATTTCCTTCTCCAGCAGGCCCTTGGGGGACTCCTGTGTGCTTGAACATACAGTTAGAACTGATCAAACTGTTCTCCACTACTAGTTTAGCGTCCTCTGCTAAAGGTACAGTTCCTTAGAGGAATTTATCAGGGGACACAATAGCATTCAGAAATGTGCTGAATTCTGTGTGCTTGCCTGTAAGTTTCTTAGATCGCATTTAGTCTTTTGAAAACTACATCCATTTATGCAATGTATTTTGACTATACTCATGTAATTCTCCCTTCAGCTTCCCAGGCACCTCCATCTTTTTTTTTCTCAATTTCATACTTTACATTTTTGTTACTAATAACCCCAGGTTCATGAGAAAGGTCCATATGCACATACGGGTGGGGCCTATGTGTTTGAAGAGGATAGATTATAGATTTTTTCTTTTGTAGGTTTGGGAGGTCATGGTGGCCTTTGGATGTTCATGCTTTTTTTTTATTTTAAGTTTTTTTAAAGTTTGAAATTAAGATGCAATTATATAAAATTTTTCTTTCCTTTCCTCTCCAATGTTTCCCAGGGTATTCCCATTATTCTCTTCTGATTCATGTCATCTGACCTTTTTAAAAAATGATGTTTTACACACACACACACACACACACACACACACACACACACACACACACCCTTTAATATACAACAACCTGGTTCATCCACATTGCCCTTGTATGTATACCAGTATGTATACCGGAGTGGGGGTTGACTATGCCCTGGGGAAGACAATTTTTCTCACTTGTGATATTCCCTTAGTTGCAGCTGTAGTTCAACTTCCAGGTTGAGGTCTATGAAATTTCCTTCCATGTTGGCACGTTTGCTTGTTTCACATCATGTTTTGGCTTCCATATTGCTCTAGACCACGTAAGGTAGCTTGCATGATGACATTTAGGAGTTTCATAACATACATGGCTTTTAGGAGCTTTTCAATCCTTCTCAGTGCCCTGTGGAGTTTGGTGTTCAGGACTTTTGTTGTAGATGGATCAGTTGGGGCTGTGCACAGAATTACTTATGTTCTGCACTTTTAGCCAGTTGGGGTTTTTCAGTAATGTCCCTGTCGTGATTTGAATATGCCTGGCCTAGGGAGTGGCACTGTTTGGAGGTGTGGCCTTGCTGAAATAGGTGTGTCTCTGGAGCATAGGGCTTAAGATTCCCTCATCCTAGCTGCCTGGAAGTCAGTCTTCCAATAGCAGCCTTCAGATGAAGATGTAGAACTCT
This sequence comes from Rattus rattus, assembly GCF_011064425.1. NCBI lineage: Eukaryota > Metazoa > Chordata > Mammalia > Rodentia > Muridae > Rattus > Rattus rattus. Next base: position 51,663,929 of record NC_046165.1, on the reverse strand, counting down.
CAGCTCCCCCTGGCACCATGCCTGCCTGGATGCTACCATGCCCCATCTTGATGAAAAAATGAACTGAACCTCTGAACCTGTGTAAGTCAGCCCCAGTTAAATGTTGCCTTTATAAGACTTGCCTTGGTTATGATGTCTGTTCACAGCAGTTACAAAGAGGAGTTTCTTTGTTAAGAGGCATAAGCTGCACTAATCTGTGGTATAAGGATAAGTATTTAGAGTGAGGTTAAGAATTATACTGGTTTAATAAAGTGGCAACATACGCTGTTCTTTCAAGAACCATGACCTCACTTAGTCCTAAGTAATTGGCAAGGTGTGTAGTACAGACATGATTTCCTCTTGTTATGGGGGCCTTGTCCCATTAGAGAGAACTGTTAATTGCTGTAGATATGAGTGATAGCATCATACCTTAGCATTATGCCAGTTTTATCATTGGTGTAGTTATTGGGCGCCATAGATGGCTAAAACTATTGCTTTCTTCCCTCCTTGCAGCTTGCATGGCACCTTCTTATACCCCAATAGTAATCCCCCAATCCCAAGGTTCTGTCTCATTTGAAGTATAAGTGGCATCTTCAGCAATAGAGACTCACCTTCCATCTCTGGGAGAACTATGACAAGACAGTGGCAATAGCCTGGGATGCTTTGGGGCCATTTGCACTTTTGACCAAATAGCTTGTGAGGGAGATTTTTAATGCCAGGAGCATAGTCCATGGCTCTTGGGGAAAGCATTGTCAGGTCAGTGTAGGGCATATGTGTCTTAATTATATTTTAATTTATACTGTATACTTACTTATATTTGAAGTATTTATAATTATAAATATATAATTACATTTCTGTGTCCACACATAGGCTTTGCTGTATTTATGTAATTTAAGATAAATCAATACTATTTTGTTTTTTTTATGACTTATAAAGATACACTTACTGTTATTTTACCCTCCTATGCCTTCTGTTCCTTTGCTACAACTCAACCACTGCCCCATTTCTCCCATTTCCTTTCACAAATGTTGCTGCCTTGCCTGCTTTCCTCCTTAGTGTTCTCCCCACCCCAGGGTCCCCTTTAGGTTCCCAGGCTTTTGCAGTGACTCCCCAGGTTATGTACTCACATCTGAAGAATTGAGCAGGAGCCACAGATGAGAGAACAAGGAGATATTTGCCCTTTTTGGGTCCAGGTTATCTCACTTTAATATAATCTCTTTAGTTCCATCCATTTGATTCCAAATTTCATCATTTCACTTTTCTTTACAGTTGACTAGTATTCCATAGAGTAGATATACATCGTGTTTACTAATCATTCATCTGTTAAAAAGGCATTGAGATTATTTCTAGTTCTTAGCTATTGCAGAATAGAGTGATACCACTACCTTTGGAAAGCAATTCTAGTATGGAAAGATGTTAGAAGCTTTAACCCAGCAAGTGATGCAAACAGATGCAGAGACCTACAGTCAAAACATTAGGAAGAGCTTGGAGAATCCTGTGGAAGAGAGGGGCAGAAGGATTTCGTAGAAACTAGCAGGTTCAAGAACAGCACAAGAAAATCTACAGAAAGACCATCTCAAATTTGGGCCCTTAGGGGGCCCACAGAGACCAAACCGGCTGACCAGGAGCATACTTGACTGACCTAGGTCGCTGCAATATATGCAATGGTTGTGCATCTTGGTTCTTATGAGACTGTAACAGTGGGGCAGGGGACTGTCTCTGACCCTGTTGCTCTGCCTTTCCCCAACCTGGCTGTCTTGTGTAGCCTAATTAGGGAGAAGATGCTCAGTCTTATTGTAACCAGATATGCCAAGGCTGGTTAATATCAGGAGAACCCTTTGTTTTCTGAAGAGAAAGGGAGGAGGAGTGGATGGGGGAGGGGCTGAGGGAAGATTGGGGAGGAGAGGAGGAGGAGAATCTGTGCTTGTGATGGGTAAAAGTAAATTGATTAATTAAAAAATGTGCTACTTCCTGGAGTGAGGCAGAGTCTGCTTAGTGAGCAGCACGCCTGCTGTGATAAGGGCCAGTGTCCAGCTTGTATTATTTTACAGGTTACACAGACTCAATCATTTATTCAAAAACAAACCCAAACCTACATTCTAAAGTTCTGGAATCTTGAAGAGTTCAAAGTCAAGGACTTGTTTTTGCTAAAAAGCCCTTTCTGTGCATTCTGCAAGGGTGAAAGTATGCAAATAGGTGGGAAGGAGGCCAGACTTTCCTTTCATCAGGAAAGCTCTCACGAAATGACCAAGCCATTGCCTCCGTAATCCACAGCAGCAGTTTATCTCCTGTCCTCCTCATCCCTTTTTACAGGTCCCATCATGGACTCTGCCCATTGAGAATGAGGCTTTAATTTTCCGACCACAGGAAAGGGGCGAGTAAGAACTTCTGCAGTTTTGATGAGGGATGAAGACTATATTCCCTGTGGGTATAAGGATAAATGTTTATAGATTGTTGTTAAGAATTATGCTGGCTTAGTAAGTAGTGGTTACAGATTTTCTCTCAATAACTAGGATTTTTGAGTACTGAGAAGTTAGGGTTTGCAGCACCAGGCATGGCCTCCCTGTTGTTGGAGCAGGTCTTAAACCAATTATGGAGCCATTGGCCACCACCAAAGCATGTGTGCCCCTCACTGTGCCCTTTAGGATTATCCTGCCAGGCTAGTTGTTTGCGGATTCACAGTGCACAGCTGTGGAGAACCATTGGTTGCCTCCTTCCTTGGAATTTTGTACAGCATCTTCGGGTACCCATGAAAGCTAGTCAGCAGGGGAGGAGACATTCATGTCAGTTCCAGCTCAGGTGTCTTTGAGTTCTGTTTTGAAGTGCATGATGTCCCTCAGCACAGGCACTTGCCTGGCCCGTCAGGGGCAATAGAGAGCAACAGCGATAGGCTGTATATTTGGGAGTATATTTGCAGATGGAGAGTACCCAAAACCCCACCATTAATCAAAAACCCAGACTTGTGGATCTCAGTCCCAGTGAATACATCTCCCAACCATTTCCATGCTTAAGGCTCAGGGAACATTATAGGAAAGGGGCTGTAAGAGTGTAACAGCCAGGCAAGGTTTGCTGTGAGATCGTGTTTCCTAAACATCAGAATAGACAACAGAAAGTCTGCCCAAAATGAGCTGCACATGGAGGACCCCAGTGGACCCAAGCAAAGTGGATGGGGAAAAGCCCATGAGGCCTCAACAAGAAACTAAAGGCTTGAGGAAAGCTGGGTCCAGGAAAGGTGGTCATCCTCAGGGAAGACCACAACCAAGTGGTTGTCCAGTGCCAAATGGTCAGCCCTGAAAACATACATACCCAGTAACAGTATATGGACCAAACAAATTTATTTAGGATATATATGTATATACATATATGCATGCAATAACAATTTGAGAAAAACAATGTGGCCAAGAATTTGAAGGAGAGTATGAACGGATATATAGGAGGATTTGTATGGAGGAAAGGTATATGGTAAATACAAATGTTATAATCTCAAAATAAAGATAAAGACGTTTATGTGAGAGGCTCATAGCAACATAAAGCCCCAGGACCATTGATGTACAAATAACAGATAATTTTGATTGTCTAGAATGGACTTCCCCGGGTCTCACCAGTTACTTGGTACCTGACCCACCTCAGAGCTATAGTGATGGCTTATTCTTGCCAAATGTTCAGGATAGTTTCCTTAACTTGTCATGCACGATACCAGCTAATAGATTGTGTGTTGTGGCTTCGTTCCACAGTTATAAATGTCGAGATTCAGCAAAACAGCATGGTTGAAATCCAGTGGTGCCTGATGTTGCCCTCCCAGGGAGGCATGTAAGCCCCTGTTGGATTCTTTTTTTCTCTGTCACTCTATTGTTTGCTCAGCACTCCAGCCTTAGCAGCCAGAAGAATGCCTTGCCGGCTTTTTTCCTCCACAGCTCTTTGAATGTTTAATAAATTTTAATTAAAAAAAAGCTGGGCACCCCATCTATTCCTGTCAATTGCTTTGTGTTAGGAAGAAGAGAGACCCACAGGAGGAAAATGTCAGGCCCACCTCCGCCTCCGCCCACGCCCACAACCCACACACATGCATGTGCGCATGCACATACAACCCAGGACTTGGTGCTGTATTTACATAATTCTATTGACATTTTGAGGTTAAAATTATGTATGCTACTTTAATTTGTTGTTAAATTAAATTATGAATGTTTGAACGTAGTAATTTCTTTTTGTTCTATGAACAGATTGTTTTATATATCTGCCTATATTACCAAGTTATTAATTTAATGATTTCATAATAGCAGCCATTCCTCTGGGTAATATAAAGACTGAAGTGTACGCTCATGTACAGCACAGGCAGAAGCTGCTTGTCCTACGTGAATTGGAAGGTTTTTAACAAAGATATTAGTTTTAAGCAAGAATGTTTAAGAGCATAGGGAAACTGGAGGGATGTGTCAGGTCAGTTCTGGTTTCCCAAACTCATTTTTAAAAGACAAGACATAGTCTACTGCCCATGAGACTGCAGGAAAAATAATTTTCAAGTAAAGTCAGGCCCTGGACTTTGAGCACTGACAAGTTTGAGAACTGTGGATGTTGTCTAGTCCGTTAGCACGGGACACTGCATGGGCTCTGCTGAGCTGAAAGCAGGAGGGTTTTTTTGTTCTTGAGGGTCTTTTAGTCACCATCCAATCTGCACTCTGAGATATGTTGCTATGGTAACCTGATGTTACCACATTATTCTGCTCCTTGTTGGCACCTGACCTATTTGAGTGAAATGCCAATGGCTAGGTACTGTGTGTGTGTGTGTGTGTGTGTGTGTGTGTGTGTGTGTTCTCTGAATTCCAAGGGGGGGGATTCCTTTATGCTAAGAAGTTGTGACTTCATCTTTCTGTGTCTCAGTTTTCTGATCAATAAAATGGAAATGTGGCTGACTAATCAATGCAGGATCGAGTAGGACTTCCATAAGAAAGTAGATGAGAAAGTGCTTTTGCTAAGTTATGTGCCGAGTTATGTGGATGATGGGGGTGTACCACAAACTAGCTCAGATTTGAACAGTGATTGTGATGATGGCCATATGGCTGTTCCCTTGTTGCAGCATTAGGTGATTCAATTTCTTTCCACGCCTCAGATTCTTCAGCGGACATTAGAGATGTGAACACAAAAGGCTCCCTAAAGTCCTCTTTCACCTCTCAGCAAGTTACTGTTATTTTTTAGAAGAAAATTCAAAATGATGAGTTTGCAGGAGAATGCTGAAGACAGAGCCTTACTAAGTGATGTGTCTTCTTCCATAACTGAGTCCCTCTTACTCAACAAATGACTGATGTATTTCCCACGAGACATGACGCCTGCCTTTCTCCCTGGTGACACTCCAGGGGACAAGATGACCAAAATACATGACCATGCTTTGTGATTGTCAAGGTGGGGCAGAAGAGGGCAAAGGAAGCTAGGCAGAGGGCAAAAGATTGGTTATGGGTTCACCTGGTCAGAGCTGTCACAGGAAGAAGCGGAAACACAGAGGGAGATGGAATGGGAGAGAGCTGTATAATATGGGTAGAATATTGAATCTGGGCTTGAGGCAAGAGTGATGAACACAGGCTAAAGTACAAGCAGGGTCTAAACTGGTAGCATAGAGAGTTTTGCTAGGCATAGGGCATTGGGAACCATGGAAGGAGAGAAAGATTCAATGTGGAGAGCCAGTAGGAAGAGGTAGAGCTGGAGGCAAGGAGATCACTCATGGGACTGTTATATCAAACAAGATGAGAACAATGGCATGAAGGAAAGCTTTAGAGAAGCCTGAAATGTTGCTAAGGTCTGGCATAGGGTGGATGGGGGCAGTAGCATAGAGGGTGTTGCTGAAGGTGGGAAACTGAAGGACTGTGAGATCACCCTGGGAGCTTTCAGTTCTTCCTTTTCTGGATTTTCTATGATGTCCTTGAAGGCATTTATACCAACTACTCTCCCAGTGGCTGACATACGCTTGCATACACACAATAGTATGTACCTAGATGTGGGCATACATACATGCATGCATGTGCATGAATGCGTGAGCATGTGCGCGCGCGCACACACACACACACACACACACACACTCACACTCACACATACCTCTCTACCAATGTGTGCTGTATAGGATAAGGCAGAATGTTTCTTTGTGTATCCCAGTGTGACAATAATGTGAACTATTTTTGACACCGTGTCCCACAAGAATAAATAAATAAATTTCTTTCTTTTATGTTTTATCTACAATCTTGGATATTATGTCTTTATCTTCATGAATCTCCCACATTAGAGTGTAGCTTAAAAACATCTGGATTCCTGGTGCCTAACAACATGTCAAGTAAACTCTAGTCATTGCTGTGAATGATTGATGAATAAAAAACACTAAGGAACCTGGATCTGAACCTTTTTGAGGATGATTAGCTATGCTTCCTGGTCTTCCCAAAAAGAGACTTAGATCTTCTGTCTTGAGAGGTGAAGTACTAATGGGGACACCAGAATCTGGAGACCAGTGTCTTATTCAAATGCCAAATCCATAGACCTTTGGCATCAAAGACCAGAGTCACAAAAGACTCCATCAATGTAGGTAAAAGGTAACTCAATAGTTGGAGGTAGTCAAGAAGGAAAAAATTAAAGTAGGGGTTAGCTGTGGCAAAATATGGGTAGAGGGTTAAGATAAATAACAGAGAGACTGCTTGCTTAGGGCATAGGACAGAAAATAGAGAGATAGAGAAACATGAATAAGGATCAAGAAGGTGACTGAAAATTATCAGAACAGCCAGGGGTGACCCAGGAGCCAGAATTCAGATGGAAATCAACAGTGGAAGCAATGGTTATGCAGGGCATAGGGAAGAAGTCTGAGGACTTGTTCAGTAAGATCTAAGGCTAGAGAATGACTGAGGACACCAGAAAAGACAGAACGGACGATCCAGAAACACAGGCAAGATCACATTAATGGCAACGTGCCAATGCCCAACACTTTGTTGGTAGTTCACAGAAGTTGAGTGGAGTTCTTGTGACTCAGGAAGAGGGAACAGAAGAAAGGAAATGCCAAGAGGTTGGAGAGAGGTACTATCTCCAGGATCTGGATCTTAGAACTTGCCTTTAGGTAAAGTAGGGGTGGAGAAAGATCTGGGTTGCATACAAGACATTTCCAGCAGTTACTTCCAAGAATCTTTCTTTAGTGGTAAATTGTTGGGTATGCACTTATAGTTTGGACACGTCCTGATATGGTCTGCATACTCCTGTCTAATTCTTACATTGAAATCTAATCCTCTCCAAGAAAAATACTATCATGAAGTGGAACCTTTGGAAGGTGGGTAATTTCTCTCCAGCCTTATGTGTAGGATTAAAGGCTGTATGAAAAATTTTTGTGTTAGGGGGCTCAAATACCTGAGTTAATACCAGTTAAAAGGAGGAAGAGTCTATTGGAATCACTGGTTCAGAGGTTTGGCTCCCTAGCCCCATCTCTTAAGTCCTGAGATAAGGACAGCATCATGGCAGTGGGATGCATGACAGAAGAGGCCTGTAACTTCATGGCAAGCAAGGAGCCGAGATTAAGAAACATGGCTGATTTTCTCCAACCCCCAGTTTCAGCCCATGGAATAAATGACATAGCCTGAATTCAGAGTGGCTCTATACTTAATTCTCCCCACAAACACCCTTCCAGACACATCTTGAGGTGTGGACTATTAAATTCCTAGGCACTGCTCCACCCAATCAAGTTGGCAATCAAGATTCACTATCACAGCTTTCGAGAGGGACATGGAAAGACACGCAGAAGGTGCCAACTGACACCAAGCTATTGGCATCATGTTGAATGTAATAGTCTCTCAAACTGTGAGCAATGCATCTTTGTTATTTATAAATTACTCCGTGTAAGGCATTTTACTAATTGACTTAAACACACTAACATATATACTAAACTTCACAGGCTGGGTGATAATGCCTCAGAGCCCCAAAGAGGGTGGACCCCGGGCAGAGGCCAGGGTCAAGGTTTGGAGGCCGAAGTAGGATGAATTTGAGGAAATTGATGAATGTCCCACAGAGAGATTGTCTCTCTGTGTGAATAGTGACTGTAGTGATGGCTAAAATTTAGGAGGGAAAAGACCTGACTCAAAGGAAACAAGCAAACAAACAACCCCGGAGCCCTGTGAGAGGCTATCTGAAGCAATTCTATGTCTGGAGCTCTGGGTTATTTAATGTTTCCAGCAATGAACTAGACAATGAAACAGAGAGCACGCTCATTAATTTCATAGATGACACCCAGCTGAGGCTGGAGGGGGCACCTTGGAGGATCTGATTAGAATTCAAATTGACTCCAGTAGGTTTTAAAGATTGGTCAGAAACCAACCAAATAAGATCTGGGAAGGACAAGGGCAGAAAGCGAAAGGCAGCCTCAGGAAGGACTAGGAGAGTGACTTGCTTTGTTTTAATCCTGCCTGAAACCTGCTGACTCCCTTGACCTCCCTTGCCTGACACATCACAGCTGACATTTGCACATAGCTTACAATGAACTTTCACAGTTCTCTCCTTGGGGCCTTGGGTGACAACACCCTTAGAGAGGGGGTTGTTAGGAATGGGTTCGTGGTGGGTTCAGAGATGTTAAAAAATCTGCCTGAGGCTGCACAGCTGATAGGTGTCAAAGTCAGATGCAAACTCATTTAGCACTTTACACAGCTCATTTGACACTTACCTCAGAGTGCTTTACTGTCTTATCTGATATGTGACCTCATTCAGTGCTGTAGTCCCTGGATCCTGCTCCTTGGCCTTAGGCAGGTCCTATTTCCATCCATGTCAGGCCAAGATCCCATGATGTACCCGTCCAACACAATTCTTAACAGCCGCTTCACAAACTTGGATGCAGTCTAGCTGGACTAGACCCACTAGCTTGTTTTCACACTTTGATGTTGGTCCAGCTACCTGTCAATACTCCTCTGCACCTGGCTCATTGAGAACCCTCAGAGAGAATAGCACAATTGGGTAGAAGGAGCCACTGTGGGTTAGCAGGCAGGTTGCTGGCTCTGTTTGGCAACCAATCTTTCCAGTCTCTGGTCAGTTGGCTCTCCTTCGGTCCTAACCTCATTACTGACCCACTTACTATTATTGTTACCCTACTGAAGAGAAGACAGGTCACCTGGCAAGTGGTCCCTTAACTTCTAGTTCTCAGTATCTTCCATTTTGTCTAACTCTCCAACAGCTCTCATCTCCAGCCTCCTGGCTCAGGGTGAAGAATGTTGTGTCTGTTTCCTCTTCTATGTTGTTCAAACCCTATTCTGTTTTGTTCCCTCTTGCATGTATACCACCCTCTATGTGCCTTACACTTGTGCAGCCTATTCTGTCTGTGAAACTTTCCCAAAGGGAGGTTACCAGGGAGGGGCCTGGGATATACAGCACTTTCTATCCATGTTCTGATTCTTAAGCTATGTAGAGTGTCTGTCGGTTCCTTATACATAATCTATCGTACAACTTTGAGTCATCTGAAATGAAAATAGTCCTCCTTCAATGTACCATGTGAAAGGCAAAAGCTGTCCATGATCCTTCATGTTTCCTGTTTGTGCTTTATACCTTAACAGTCTTTTCTGACATCCTTTGTCACCCCTTATCACCCCATAAACCCACCATTTTTCTTCTTTCTGACCCTGATCTCCCTATGGCGCTACTGATTCCTGGCCTTCTCCCAGGCTCTTCTGTCCCATCCTTTCACATTTCTTGTGGCTGGAACTTCATGTCTACTCACTAGCCCTTTTGGTCTGCCTTGGCCAGAACCTGCTGGCCAGCCTCTGAAAGTGCTAGACTCCTGAATTTTGTCCTCTTTCTCCATAATCCATCAATGATTGAAACTTTGTCCCTAGTTATTCTGCTCTTCCTGGCTATAGTTTCCTTATTGATGTCCCGGTCTCTACCCTTGCCTCCTGTTAAGCTAAACTCACCATGCTGTTTCTCCGCTTGAATGCCCAGCTTCTTACTGAGTGCCCATTCATCTAAGTCTTAATCCATTGTCCATGGTCTTTCATGATCTAGTGCCACCTGCTCTCTAGAATCAGCAGCTCCTGCCCTCAACACCCCCACTACTTCTAAGCAATCAGGACATTATCCTGTCCTCACTGTGCCTGACTACTTGTAGGTTCCGAGGACTCATTGAGATCACACCCCTGTGTCTTTGCACATGCCTTTCCCTTCTCAGGTTCCTCACCTAGCAGCTGTAACTGCAATGCTCTGGCTTCTCACTCGGGAGAGTGACATGGCATCCTGACTAAGAATGTCACACCTGGAGTCACACTGTTTAGGTTCAAGTCCCAGTGTACTCTGATATCACTGTGACTTGGGAATCTATAGCTCAAGGCTTCCTTTCCTCCTTTGTAAATGCACAGTGAGGAAAGTGCCCACCGCTTGGGACTGTTGTGCAGGTTAACATACAGGATGTGCAAAGTGCTTTTCCTAGTGCTGGCTCCATCTGAAATTCTTGCTAATGACTGATCCTTGTGATACTAAAGATGCCTCCATGCTTTAAGATCCAGGTACTTGCTCTGTGATGATGTCTCTGACTTTCCAGATGGACACACAGAGCATTGCTTACTTACTTAGCATTCTATCTGTTTGTGTCTACCTCTACCAGTCTACTGTCTACTATTTTAAGTGTTGTTCTCAGTATTTGACCCAATAACTAATGTTAGACAATCCCACTCCCATCCTTTAAAGACAAATGGCTTTGACTTTCATCTTTGATTAGTGCTGGGCCACTGTAATGTACTCACTGACAGACTGAGGCCATTGCAGTTGTATCCTGCTGTTTTTGTCCTGAAGTAGACTCACCAGAAGTCAGGCCCAAAGGCCGTGATAAATCCTTCATTGACTAGGATGGAATGTTTAGAAATTTACCCTGGCCAGTGGGATACACATTGTCCATCAGCAATTAGAGCTACAGAAAAGAGCGGGGGAAGTATATTACATACTTGATGGGTGAACACATGGTATTGTCAGCCCAAGTTCCTTGTCTGTCAGCGAGTGGTGACTTGGATGACAGTGGCCTGATTGTTCTCGGATCCTGGGTGGCAACATCTGGGCTGGCCATTCTCCCCAACAGTGATCTCAGAGGACAAAAATCATGTTGATGCACCAAGAGAATGCAAGAGTGGGGCTTTTCAGGGCAGAGTGAGATGCTTTTGTGGGATCCCAGTTGCTGCCAGCTGCCTTATGGGCTGCCAGGACATTCTTATGCCTTGGCATGGTCAGAAGGCAGCTGATTGGAGCTCTAGGTAGGTGCTGATTAAGGCCAGGATACTGTTTGACAGTGTCGCCCCAGGGCTGAAGTGGACAAGGCTGCATGATGGGTACTCCTGTCTAAGCTCCCTGGAATGGAGGGAGTGGGGACACAGGACAGAGAGTACTGAACGTGCTCCCAGACTTCCTGGCTTTGGTTTTCTTATGCTATACACTATCTGGTCACCTGATTTTGTATTCCTGGTGTCTCTTCTCTCAAGTTCTGACCTTGGGTTACAGATCAGAGAGGGAAGTGGTTTTAATGATACTTTTCCACCTTTGGTCTTTCTTTGAGTATGGCTGTTAGGGTTCCATTCTAAATCTTGTTCACCATGAGCCTCTAGGGCCAGTACCAGGGTCCTTTCTTTACTTACTGGACATTTTGCTGCCTGTCTATTGGTAGATCTTGGGGGTCACTGATCATTTTACTACTCCCAATCTTCATCTTCACATTAAGGCATTGACTCACACACACAGAGGCCTGGACAAGGAGACTCACAATCTTCCCAGGGCAATTGGACACTCAGCATGGTCTTTGCCCGATACCAGCTGATGTTGTTAGCTCTGTGACTCTGTTTTGTTAGGCATGATGTTATGTCCTGGCTGGTCACTTGTTACATGAGCTGTAGTGCAGGGGAAGATGCAGGATTGATGGGACTTGAAATATGGGACAGGATGGGGTTGAGAAGAAGAGGGGTTTGGGGGCTTCTGTGTGAACATGTTTTGGGAAATGTTGTCTCCTGTGTAGTCCCACAGCTACCAATTAACAGTACTCATCAGTGAAGGTGGCCTTTAAAAAGAGGTTGGTGCCCCAAGGCCATCAGAGATGCCCACTGCCACATTGGAGGCTGAGTTGCACACAGGCCAGCTAACTTGTCATCTTCCATGTGGCCTTCTGGGATGAAGACATTGATGCTGCTGTTCCCATAATGACCTTCAGTGGAGAACCAGGTCAGTTTCTGAGGCTGACATGTCCCTGCTTTGGCCTGCTGCCACCCAGGCAATTAACTTCTGCTGTAATTCTGAGCCTCTGCCCCTGCACCTCCCCACTCCCGCCCCCCTTTCTAAACAACCATGTTGAACAAGTGACTTACAGGAGGAGGGAAGGGGACTGTCTAGTCTGGAGGCTGAGAGATGACAAGGACCTGAGCAGAGAGCTGCGTGTTTTGAATCACTGGAGTTGCTGTTCTGGGAGCAGATGTGAGGCAGTTGCAGAGAATACTCCAGGCAAACCCTGAGGATAAGTGAGGGTGACATGCTGAAGACAGGAGCCTCTCCCAATCACTATCCCCCTGGGGCTGGCCCCAAGCCCTGCCAATTACCTCCCTGACTTGCTTGGTTCTGCTCTCTGGGAAGGGGAGGGGGGCGAGCTAATTCTGTTCTGGGCAGCTGGGCAGTGAATTTGGGGTCCAGTGGCCCCTGGAAAGAACAGGGTGCTGAAGGAAACTAGGGAGTTGCTCTGGGACCTCATTGCTTGCTGTTCTGGTGGGACACCCCCTCCCCCCCACCCCCAGCCTCATCATCTGTCTTTTTCTACCTTGCAGTTCAGCAACAACCTGGGTTAATCAGAAGCCGCTGACCCTGGGAAGACGGTCTCAGAGGAGTGAGCCTATTTTAAGCTGGTGAAATGATTAGTGATACTAATCACATGTCTTCAGCCCAGACCCTCTGGCCTACTTTACTGCTCCCAACTTTCTCTGGGCCTGCACACTTACCTCAGTCCTCTTCCCTCCTTCTCTCCTCTAAGCAATGAGTTGCCCTCAGCTTCCTTTCCTATTTCTGAGGGACAGGAAGTGATGAAAGTCTCCAGTGCCTCTAGTCTGCACTTCTAGTAACCCTTAATAATTTCAAATGACCACAAGAGCCCTTAGGACTAAATTATTTAGACTACAAGCTGACCCTAGAGTGTTCTACACAGTGATATTGGCTGGTGCAAAAAGGGAGGTTTTTGGAGGCTTCTGTGCCCAGGGTTCTCTTAGGACCATACAGTCGAGTAAAGGGTGTGAGGGAGGAATGTTTGCTGTGGGCAGGGGTGGGGGAGCTGAGGGCAGAAATCCTACCCAGAGAAGGAGCCTACTGTTGGATGGGTGTCACAGTTTCCTTGGGATAGTGTGGCCTACTGAGAGGTAGAGGCTAGAGCCTTATTCTTGGAGTGATTAGAAGCATGTTATGGTTTGGATGTGACTCCCAGAGTTCATGTGTTGGAAATTTCAGCTGTAATTAATAGAGTTGGAGATGGTACCCAGAAGAAATGATGAGGTCCTGAAGGGTCCACCTTCTTGTATGAAATAATGTCACTATCACAAGGACGTGTTACTTATCTTGGAAGTGGGTTCTTGATGGAAGGAGATCAGCTTGGTACCTCCTCACTCACATGTATGTGCCTGCATACTTGCACCTGGAGGCACACATGCCACTTATGTCCCCATTGAGTTTCTGTCTGGAGGACTATAACTGATTTGTGAATAGGGAAACTGAGCCACTCTGAGGTATAGTGCATCTAAACAGTAGGCAGGTATTGGCTACATAACTCAGCTTCATAACTTGAGTTTTAAACTCGGTGCAGTAGGTCTACACTCTCTGGGAGCCAAGTCCTGTATAACAGGCACAGATGGCAAAGCTCAAGGGTGTGGTTCTCAGGGAAATGTTGACTATGAATGGAAGCTTCCATGTTACTATGTTTCACATACAAAGCTTCCACCATGGACGCATGTGTAGCAAACTTGGATCCCAGCTAGTGGCACTCCTTTGGAAAACCCTAGAGACTTTCATTGGTGTAGCCGCGCAGTAGGCAATAGGTCACACTGGGGACACGTTCCAGTGGGTTCTTGTTAACCCTTTCTCCTTCTTGTTTGTTTCTCTCTGATTCTCGACTACTACTCCCTTGGTTAGAACATCTTGCCTCACCACAGGCTTAAAAACAATGATGCTGGTAACCATAGCTTGAAACCTTGGGAAGTATAATCCAAAATAAGCCTCTTCTTTTAAAAGCTGTTTCTCTTGTGTATATGTCAAGGCAAGAATATAAAAACAAAACAAAATCCCAAAACAATCTCAGCACACTTCTGATATATTCTGTGATCTTAAGTAAGTCATAGAACCATTGTAAGCCTCAGTTTGCCCATGTACTAAATGGGGACAATAACAGTAGAATCTGGGTTCATAGGGCCTTTCTATGATCCTTAAGGCAGTGCACATGAAATTTTACCACAGTGTCTGGCACATAGCATGCTCTTACTTAGGGTAGCCTTTATTCTTGTTCTTACATATTCCTGTCTTTCCTGACCCAGGAGTCTAGCAGATGGGACTGGACAACTAGCTCCCTAGGAAAGGCAAAAGTCCTTTGTGTTTCCAGGAACTGTTAGAGTCTAGGAAATAACTAATGAAAGTTCTCTTGTCTAAAGATGCCTTCCCTCTCCAGGTTGTCTGCCCTGGGATATAGCTACTCTGGCCTTTGAGAAAGACATTCTCTCCTTCCTCCTGTAGTGCTTTATGAAGAACTCCTGGTGTCCAGAAAAGGCTTAGCCAGATGAAATTAGGTCAAGAATACCCGACCCATGTCATTGGGGCAATCTTAGGCCCATAGAATGTGAAGTGGTTTGTTTTCCTTTTAATTTTGAATATCAACAAAAGATGTATACACACACACACACACACACACACACACACACACACACACACACACACAACTAAAACCAATGACCCAGTTGCAAACCTCAGTGAATTGCTGAGCCTTGAACAATTTCAGCCAAGTGATGAAGATCCCAAATAATTTCCATTCTAATCTCTGTTGCTTGACTTCTAAGGAGGTAATGGTCCCTTTGGTGACATGCCGTCCTTTCTGTACACAATTTATTGCCGTGACTTGCCTTTCTGAACTGTTAAAAAGTGTGGAGGAAAAAACCAGCTTGTAAATTACAGCTACCCATTCTCAGCTGAGATGCTGGGCCCTAGCTTCTGGTTTAGACAGATGTGGTAGCACCTAGGCCAGAAAGAGGCAAGAAAAAATGGAAGGAGTGAAGAGATGGAACTGGAAACCTGGTTGCATTATTGTTATCAAAGACAGCAAAGACCATGGTGTATTTTATAACTGTGAAGAACATTTACATATATTTTGTCCATTTAAATTGTGTGTGTGTGTGCATGTGCATGTGTGTGTGTTTGTGTGTGTGTGTTTAGGTGTGCATGCATGGACATTGACATGTATGTGGAGGAAAAAGGTCAATACTGAGAACCATTTCTCAGTCTACTTTTTATTTTTTGGCGTGATCTTTCACTTGCACCTGGAGCTCTCTGACATTGGATTGCAGGCATGTCTCTTCACATCTGGCTTTTTATGTGAGTTCAGGGGATTTAGCTCAGATATCCATGTTTTCACAGCAAGTATTTTATCAACCAAGCATCACCCAATGGCCTGTCCATTTAGTCTTAACAAAATAGCATTGTACAGGGGTCATACTTATGTCAGGTTGCATAGTCATAGCAAGCCCCAGGTCTCCTGGTTGTTGGGCAGTAGTTCTGATGAGCTGGGGCCGATGGGCATTCAGAGTCTATACTGGGTATCTAGCAGTTGGCTCAGGAGCCTATGCTCTTCCTGGATTGGTAGAACATGTTTCAAGGTCATTCATTTTGTCCTTCAGCAGATGATTCTCTGGCTCTGAGCTGAGACTGGTCAGGTCTGGCCAGAGACTCCTCAGTTGTGGTTTCTGGGGAGGTGGGACAGGCTGAGTGAATTGATTCGTGTAAGTGTGTTATTTCTGGAAGACAATGCAGAGCAAGAGCTTGGCTGAGTTGGGAAGTCTGACTTCTCTGTAAATCTCAGCTCTTGTTTGTGAATGGGTTTGTGATTATAAAATTGTTGTGAGAACTAAATGAAATAATAAAGATCATTAATAACCACAAGTTACTGAGTAAATATTCAGGCATCTGGGTCTTTAATCAATGCTATCACTGTCTTATCTTTGTTTTCCCATTGTTGTCCTTGCTATCATCACTATCACCACCCTCTCCATTTACAAAAAGGAGAGCGTAGATTACAATTGCTAAATGTGTGAAGCAAAACTGAATTTTCTTCATCGTGTAATAAACACGTGGCTTTCTGGCCACATTGATTTGGGATCTCAGAGGAACCTAGAAGTCTTTTCCTTGAACAAGCTCCTGGGTTGATTTTGTATCCTTTGTTGGTGGGTCCTATTTTGAGAATCATTGCTTTGATACTGAGGGACAAGACCAGGGCAGTATGTGTGAGTCTCTCCCTCTCTCCCTCCCTCTCCTTCTCTTTCTTTCATTTTTCCCCCTTCTATCCTCCCCTTCTTCCCTCCCTCCCTCCCTCCCTCTCCCTCCCCTCCCTCTCTCTCTCCCTCTCCCTCCCTCCCTCCCTCCCGCTCTCTCTCTCTCTGTCTGTCTCTCTCTGTCTGTCTCTTCCTCTCTTTGTGTGTACGTATATGTGTGTGCGTGCGTGTGCGCATGTGCATGCCTGTGCATGCACGTCTAGATCCTTGAAGATATTCATGGATCCAAGTGAGATCATCAGCTTTGTTGTCCACATATCAACATTTAAGGAAAGAAGCCTCCCTGGGTTTTCTGGTCTTGCTTTATCTGGTTTTAGCCACTTGGGGTGAGCTGCTTAGAGGATATGTGTCTAAACACCCATTTGAGCTTTGCTGTTAGGACTGACATGGCAGGGTTAATACAAAAGAAAGAAGTGCTCATTTATGCCAACAGTGTGAAGCAGCTAATCTACTTTATTGCTGCAATTAAATATCTCAAAATGAACTTGGAGGCTGAACCCATGAGGTGGAGCAAATCCTTCTCTGGAGCTTCCTGGAGCAGGTGCTGTCCCCAGCTGCCCTTGTCCTGCCTCAAAAATCTCAAAAGAGCTTCGCAAGTAGAGACTGAGCACTGACCTTGTGCCTAAGACTGTACTCCGAAGGGTCTTCAGAAGAAGCCCATCTAAACAAAGCCTACAGCAGGTGTCCAGGTGGCCACCACATGAGACGGACCAATATTTGTTCAAGGAATTGTGATGACTTTGCAGTTCGCATTTTTATTCTCTTATCTGCAAGATAGCTAGAAGTTTTATAGGGGTAAATTCTCCAGCCATGTCTACATCTGGGGCTCAGAAATGTTGTAAACATGTTTGGTAAACTAAAAACAGGGATCCGGCAGCAGGAGATACTTTTCTAAGAGGAAGTGAATTGATGTGGAAGAAAAGTTTGCTGGGGGAACTGCAGGAAGGGACCCAGAGGCAGACCCAGGCTTGGTGCTGCAGAAGTTTCTGGACAATATCGGTCTGTTGTTTGAGAAGTTCTAATCCTAACGCCATGGGATGCATACTTGTTCTGGGAAAGAAGGATGCTTTGAGATATTCCCTCTGATTCTCCAGCTGGGGATTCTGAAAGATAATGTGGCTACACGGAAAGGAGTATTGATAACCTAACTGAGCTGCAGAATGTCTGTGCAGCAGCTGCAGTGTGGGTATCCTGTCTGCTCAGATTGGTAGGCAGGGCACAGAGGAGGGAGAACAGAGAATAGTGGAGGCCATGCAGACTTGTCACTCAAGCACGGGGACTGGACACCTAAGTAAATGCTGGCTGGGTGCAGTGACCTTCTGGAAATTTCAGGCTTCAGAGTGCAGAGATAGGCAACCCTATCTGGATCAAGCTGGCCATCATGAGTAGCAAATCGGTGAGCCCTGGATTCAACTGAGAAACCCTGCTTCAATGAACAAGGTAGAGAGAGACAGAGAAAGACATGTCTTTCTATATGCATTCACACATATGCCCTTACACACTCTCTTACACACACACACACACACACACACACATGCATATACACATTGAACACCCCCCCCACAGACACATAAACATATGCATGCACACACACTGTGTGCCACAATAAGAATAAAACTGAAACAAAAACCAAAGAAAAAAAATCAACCTGGGTTCTGTTTCCAGAGGAGTGTGGAGGGAGACACAGATCTTCAATAGAAAGTTAAGATGATCAGGGGCTAGAGAAGGTTGAAATGTATCACTTAGATGGAAGAGGACAAAGGTTGGTGCAGGATGACAAAACTTGCTTCCTGACATGGCCATGGGCAGCTAGCTTGCTGGGGTCACACTAGTGACACTGTTGTGGGGCACTGGATATTTCCACATTGCCATTGCTATTGCTATTGGATATGGGTGTTTTGGGTTTCTCGGTTAAGTCCCCACCATGCTCTTCCCTTCCTAGACACTATTCTCTTTTAAAATTCTATATGCACACATGGTGGTCTGGGACCTAGGACTCTAGTAACTACTCTGGTGTATATGAGAAAATAAAACCCAGGCAACCATGGTGTTATTATTCAGTGTGTGTGTGTGTGTGTGTGTGTGTGTGTGTGTGTGTGTGTGTGTGTGTAGATCAGAGGTAGATGTTGAGTTCCTCCCTCAATGACTCTCTACCTTATTTTTTGAGAAAGGATCTTTTATTGAACCTGGAGTTTACCAAGTGGCCAAATTGGTTGGCCAGTATCTCCCAATGATCCAACTGTCTGCTCTGCTGGATTATATTTGCATGGCCACACCAATCTTTTACATGAGCTCTGGGTACTGAAACCCATGTCTCCTCACTTGTTTGACTGACACTTTAGTGAGCCATCTTCTCAGCCCATTCTACAATTTTTCAGCCCTCAACATGACCTCTGAAGAGTGATTTGTAACTTTATGTTGAAATGTTTGCAGGGTATTTAACTTTATTTTGAGGAAAGAGGCAAGAAAGGTGGTCTGGGCATTCAGCTTTGGAGCTGGCACCTTGCTTCTTGGCTGCTGTGCCATCTGGGCCAACGGGGAATGATAAGGTGCTGAGCGTCACTTAGAGCAGAAGAGCAGGTGTGGTAGCTGTTAGCACTGCAGGCAGGGACCAAATCTGCAGGAAGAGGCTCACAATTGTGCTGTGCTTCTGCCTTTGTGTCCACACCACCTCTGGAAGTAGTGGTGACTGCACGCTTCAGAAGCTCGTCCAGTGTGACTCTGCTTAGCCTTATTGGTGAATCAAGGGAGATTGTGGAAGGTCATCAGTACACTAGCTATCTGTCACTAGAGATCACATTCTTGGGAATCATGCTGTCTAACAGAACAACTAGGGTGGTGATGGGCATCTTCAGGCGTGGAATGAGGAGTTCCACTCTCCAGCCATCTTGTTAGGTCTGAAGAGGATTGGACCCATTTAACTTCTCTGAAGGAGGCAGAATCCCTCCCTCACTTTGGAGAGCTGTCTATCTAATGAAGGGACCTAACAGAGACCAGACATTCAGAAAGCTGTGTAAAGTATGATTTTTCAGAAAATTCTCGGTGAGTTGACAGTGACAGTGATCATCTGAGTGATAGAGAAAGTTCCATACACCGTAGGACTCCACACACACCTAAGAAGTCATATGCCTCATGGAATGCTCCATATCCTGTAGGAAACCCCACGGGAGACCTCATTTCGAATATTCTCCCTATTCTTCTCACCATGTAGAACCATGGTGACCAGTCATTTACTCTTTTGTCTCTTAAAATTTCTAAGACTAATTTACTTCCTAGGAAGACCTGTCTGACAAGGACTTCACCCCTCTTTATTCATATCTTATATCTCCCTCCCCAACATCTGAGAAGCCATCAGCAATGACCCGCCATGCTGAGTCCTGGCCCTGGGAGAAAAAGGATTTGAGACAGTATGAAAGTCCAAACTGTTGAGAGTAAAGCAGGCCTGGATGGTTGCCCTCTGCTCTAGGTAGGCAGCTTCGCCACAGAAGACCCCTGGTTACCTTTAGACTGTAGATTTGCCCAGATGCCTCTTTACCCAAGGCAGGGAGACAATGGTGGCACCTTAGATGCAGGAAATTGTAATGAGTGCCTTCTTCTGGGAACCTCAGGATGTCAGCTGCCCTTTTTTTCCATGGGAGTGGCTTTGGAGCAGACTGTCTGCCTGCATGAGTAGTGGAGTGGGATGGGACTGTGTGCATCCCAGGCCTTCAGTGATCCTGCTTCCAAGAGCTGCTATAGGGAAGGAGGCTGAGGGTCAAGAACTCTGTCCAGGTAGAAGAGCAGACAGTTCACACACCTGATAGCTGGGGAGTTGCCAGCTCTTGCCTGTGGGTCTGCAGCAAGCTTGTGTGCTGCTGCTGAGGGACCAGGTATATTCACTCATTTCCATCCACTCACTCACCCACTCACTCACTCACTCACTCAGTCACTCACTCACTTACTCACTCTCTCTCTCACTCACTCACTCACTCACTCACTCACTCACTCTCACTCATTCATTTTCTTACTCATTTATTCCCTAACATTTATTAACTCATTTATTTCTTCACGCACATTCACTCAGTGTCCTTCCTTCCTTCCTTTCTTCTTTCCTTCCCCCTCTCATCTATATTTTCATTTGTCACTCATTCATTCATCACTCATTCATTCACTTTCTTATTCATTCATTCACTCACATCAATTCGTTAATTTATTCCTCCATACACATTCACTCAGGTCATTCATTCCTTGATTCCCCCCACTCTCATTGATTCTCTCATTCATTCATCACCTCTCACTCAATGATTCCTTCACTGACTCAGTACACATTCACTCATGCACACGCTCCACACATCCTTCATTTGCTCTTGGTTTTCATCTACATTATCTAGACAGCTGCTAGTCATTGACTACTCAAAATGTGCTGGTCCAAAATTAGTTAAATCACAGATGTAAAATGAACACTGGATTCCTAGGACTTAATGCAAGCAAGAATGTAAAATTCTTATGAATAGTTTTTTTCAAAAATAGTGGCTACATGTAGCATGTAGAAATCATAGCATTTAGAATACTTGAGGGTAAAATAATATGCGCTCGTGTGTGTGTGTGTGTGTGTGTGTGTGTGTGTGTGTGTGTGTGTGTATATGTGCACTACATCAGTTCAGATACCTTAAGAAACCACAGGAAGGCATAAGGTTCCCTGGAGCTGGGTTAACGAGCTTTTGAGCTAAACAGAGCAGGTCCTGTGAACCTAACTCAGATCTCAACTCCTGGGTCCTCTCTCAGCACCTATGCACCTTACTCTTTACAGATGACTAAAAAGCATACAAGCCTATTTTTCCTTACTCATTTAAAATGTGATTACTAGCAAACTTAAATCTTTCTATGTGATTGACATTATGTTTCTATTGTCCAAAGCTAGATTCCTCTGAAGGATATGAAACCACTAGGTTGACAGACCCAGCATCTGCTCCCTAAAAATGCCAAGGAGGGAGGAAAAGAGGAAGGAAAGCTGGCTCCCAAGTCCCCCAGACAGGACCAGGAATGGAGGATTTATTATAGTCCTCTCCTAGGGGACTTAGCACAATGTTTATGATTGATAAAGGCACTAAAGCTGTTCATTAGTTATGTTTGCTGCTTTGTACTTCTGTGCCTCTAAACAGTGTGAGAATAGAAAGAGAGTAAATTACCAAGTGATCTGGGAATTCCTGTAACCCGCAACTGAGTATGCTGTGTGTGTGTGTGTGTGTGTGTGTGTGTGTGTGTGTGTGTGTGTGTGTGTGTACATTTTAATGAGATGCAATTTTGTTTCAATTTAGGATATTCCCAAAGCTCTCTTGTTTTGTTTTCTCCAATTGTAGCCTAGCAGCTTTGGAGGCAGTAACAAATGTGGAGATGAAATGGAAACAACCAGGCACAGTCCCTCTGCAGTCTTTCCGCACTGGTGACTCTGCTACTCAGTAGCAAATGCCAAGGATGTGCCCTTCTTACACTTCAGAACTGCAACCTCTGTTCTCTGCTTGTCTTTGCTCTGCTTCTGGGTTGAGGACAGACACTCAAGCTAGAGTACAAGCCCTTGTCCAGAGTGAGGCATTTACTGAGCCCCAGCTGTGTGCACCTGTGCAAGCTAATTGCAGGTGCAGGCTCAGTGTTGGAGAGGCTGTACCAGGAGTGGAGAGAAATGGTCACTGCGAAGGATGAATCACAGGCACTTGGGCATGCTGTTCATTCAAGTGACCGACATATGCTGGACACATGATCATTGCTAAGTGCTGGGGAAATAAAAGTGAACAAGGCTTGCTTCGAGCCCTCAGAAACATTCCAGTGAATTAGAATATTATATAAAAATGAAATATCACTTGATAATGCCATATCTGGGAAGAGAGGAGAGAGCTGACTGAATTTCTTTGTGTGTGTGTGTGTGTGTGTGTGTGTGTGTGTGTGTGTGTGTGTGTACAAAACAGGATGAAATCCTGTGGATATTTATATAAAAATGAACACAAAGATGGGGAGAAAGGAAGGCACAAAGTCTAGTTGGCCCAAGACCGTGGCCCAAGACCCAAGAGAAGACATGTTAGTACATTCTCTGCTCCTTAAAAGTGGACTCAAACTATAAATAGGGCAGAGAAACAAGAACTCAACAGCTCCGATAGATACACAGGAAATTCTTAGATAATGGCTTTTCCTCACCAACAGTGACCAAGGGGGTTGGGAGTTAGACTTAAACTATGACCTAGGAAGATGCTTGGCCCCTTCTTGTTCTGTTGTTAAGTACTCCCATCACTGCCCCGTGATCAGAAAGCCAGCATAGTGTCAGTGGGTGCTGCTTCAGGGCAGATGAAAGGAGCATTTGTACCCATTCACTCTTCCAGTCATAGCGTCCATCATCAAGAAGGAAACATTCTGGAGAATGAAAGCAATCTCAGGGTCCTGGGAGGGTTTTCACAAGTGAGCTAATATTTGTGTCATTGCAGTCCCAAAATAATAATAATAATAATAATAATAATAATAATAATAATAATAATAATAATAAAGACTGTGGAGCTGAAGAGTGTTTGAAGAAATCATGACTCAAACTACCAAATTTGGCAACATTTGAATTCTATCAATTCAAAGAATGAAGTGAATCTCCAACAGGACAAACTCAAAGAAATTGCACAAAGATTCATACCACATGGGTAAAATCCCAAATGATGGAGAGAAAGAAACTCTGGAGGCAACAACTGAGAAATGATGCCTCTTGCATGAGTGGGTGGGAGAGAAATTTGAATGATAACCTAAGTGGTTGGCAGGAAGTGGTACCATAAATATACATATATACATGCACGTGTACACACACACACACACACACACACACACATCATCATCATCATCATCATCATCATCATTTTTCAGGTCACAATGAAAATATCTACAGGATATAATCATGAATAAAGACATTCTCAGATGAAGGTGAACCAAAGCAATTCGTAGGCTGCACACCTGCTCTAAGTGATTAGCTGGAAGGAAGTCTCTAAACAGAGAGGAGGTGTAATAAAATCAGTAACCCTGGAACACTAAGAAAGGGCATGACGAATATACCACATTTACTTTTTACTCTTGATTTTCTATATTATGTTTGGTGAGAGAAGCAGAAATTATAACAGCATGATGTGGGTTTAATATGTATGTTGCACGTATTCAAGACAATTATAAACAAGAGAGGACAAGGAACTGTAAAAGGAAGTCAGATTTCTATACTTCAAGCTAGTAAAATGTCAACACAAGAGGCTAGGCAAGCCATGCAGGCATAATGTAATTCCAACATTGAATGGGGTGATGAAAATACCACATATCAAAATCTGTGGGACATGGTGACAAGAAACTCTGAGAGGGAAATTTATAGTGCTAAATTTATACATTAAAAGAGAGGAAAGGTCTCATGTGATCTAGATTTCCACCTCAAAATTCTAGAAAGAGGGGGAAATGGGACCAAAAAAGTAGAAAAAGAATCCTTAAAAGATAAGAGGATATGAAATAAAATGCTTTAAAAAACAGAAAAAATATTAAAAATCAATGAAGTGAAGACTAAATTTTCTTAAAAATAATCAGTGACATTGGGACATCTCAGTAGAAGACTGAGGAAGAAAGGAGAAGGTAGAACTTGCCAAGATCGGGGCTGAATTGGAGGACAGGATTACAAACCTATAGGCACTATGGCGATAGAGAGGGAGTGAGCCTAGGAACTTCACACTCCAGCAAGTCAGGGGAGACAGATGACAGTAAACTACAATTCATTCAGTAGTAAATAGATAATCCAAGTAGCTGTACAGCCAAACTTTTTGAACATTTGGGTTTAAATTTATTTAGCTTGAATTCTTAAGTATAAAATCTCTTTACAAAGAAAATTTTAGGCCTGGATGTATTTGCTGGAAAGGTAAAATAGCATTAGCATCAATTCCATACATTTTCTTCAGAATTTAGAAAATGATGGAGTAAGTTCCATGTCACGTTATCAACCAGTAGACTAGTCAAAGCCAATAAAAAAGGAAATTATAGAACAGTACCTCCTGTGAATATAGATACAATCTCTCTTAACCATTTGCACATGGAATATATCAGTATCTTAAAAAAACATGAGGAAGATATCTTTATTACAGATCAAAAAGTTGGCTTGACATTTAAAAATCAATTAGAATACAAGATCAAGAAGTTATAAACAAGACAGTAACGTGGTTTATACCTATCAGTGCAGAAAATTACGTTTGCATTATTGACTTAAAATAACTCAGAAAAAAAGGACTAGAAGATTTTCCCCAACTAAATAGAGATGCTATGCTCTCTATGACAGATGGAACACTCCCTCTGACAGTGACAGCCAGGCAAGAATGTTCACTCTGGCCCATCTTATTTGGCATGGTGCTTGAAGAATGATAAGAGAAGAAGATGAAATAGGCCAGGAAAGAGGAAATGAAATGATTCCCCCAATTTTCTAATTATACAATTGTCTACATATAAAATCCTGAGAATATCACAAAATCATTAGAAGTAATATATAATTCTAGCAAGTCTGTGGGATAAAAGTAAACAAAAAATGACATTGGAATCACACAAAACGAAGTACCATAAATGATGAATTGAAAATAGAAAAGAGGGAAAGGAGGAAAGGATGAAGAAGAGAAGGAGGAGAAAGAGAAGGGAGGAAGAGGAAAGAAACACTGAGGTGTGAATCTCATAAGATAGACAGAGGGCCTGAATGCTGAAAGCAATAGAATGTTGACAAAAGAAACCAGAAAGTCAAAATAAATGGAGATGTACCATATTCATGGATTGGGATATAGCGAAGATATCATTCCCCCTTAAAGCCAAATGCAGGTTCAATGCAATTCTTTTTAAACTATAAGGATTTGGTAGAGAAAAAACTCTTCTAAAATTTATATGAAAATGCAAAGAGATTAGAGTAGCTAAGACGTTTTTAAAAACTGTAATTAGTAGAAAGGTAAAAAATACAACCAGTTTGGAAGAAAGGTTAGAGGTTTCTTAAAACAAACACTCAACAATCCAGTACAATCTAGTATAATCCAGTACAATCTAGTACAATCCAGAGTTTTACTTTTTCAACATTTATTTTAGAGACGAACCTTACAGCCACACAAAAATCCTGTTTGTGAAAACTTGTTCATAATGGTCAATAACTAGAAGCAACCCAGGTATCTTCAATCAATAACTGATAAAATTGTGGCATATCTCTTACGGAGAATAGTGCTTAGCCATGAAAAGCAAACTCTACTGATACAAGCAATCACTTGGATCACTCAGTGAGAAATTCCATGGAGAAGAGGGTTGGGCTCACTATACTGTTAATTTCTACAACACAATACAATTATATTTCAGGGTGAAGAGTTGCTTAGTAGTTGTCAGGGCCTATAGGAGATGAGATGTAGCTAATGGAGACAGGAAGCCATTGTGTTTCTATCAGGGTAGTGTGAGAGATTCTGCAGAAGTCAGAAATGTTCTGTATCTTGATTGTTTCATTGAAAACATTCTGTCTGGGGCAGTGCACTCTAGCTCTATGAGATGCTGTCACTCATGGAAACCTGAGTTCAGTAAAGGATATGTGGGATTTCCCTGTGGTTTTACAATATGTGTCAGAATAGACTCTAACTAAAGTGCTTAATTAAGAATGCTTTAAGAAAGGAAAGAGCATAACTCAATTTGCAAGTGATAACATAGAGTTATATATACAAAACTCTTTGGGATCCTGGGGATGGGCAGTTACATTTGCATGGAAAAGTTAGTGATGGTTGCAGATGCCAACACATGCACAGGGTCCTAAGGAAAGAATTTCCATCTCTCCTTCTTCATATGATTTTGCCTTCTGCTGTTCATTGAGTCTTAAACACCTCCTAAGCCCAATGTCTTAAAAGCTCCGCCTCCATCTTGGTACTTCTGCAGAAAAGGGAACCCTTAGGATTTAGGGCTTATGGGGAGGTGTTGGTCTTTTAGGATCCTGGCCTCTCTTCTTCTCTGACTCCTGGCCACCATGTGGTGATCTGCCTCTATAGCCACATGCTCCTGTCATTGTGCTGTTTTATCATAGACATAAATGCAATGAGTGCAAGCAACCACTACTGATGTCTCTGAATCAGTATGCTCAAACATCCTTTCTTCTTTTTAAGTTTATCATTTTGGATACCATGGTACAGTAACAGAAATCTTATTAACTCAGCTAAGGAGATGGCTTAGTGGTTAAGTGCTTGCTATACGTGTGTGAGGACCTCTGACAACTCTGTAAAGCATGGGCATTGAGGGCTATGCCTGTAATTTCAGTAGTAGAAGCAGAGACGGGAGAACCCCCCCAGGTTTGCTGACCAGCTAGCCTAGTCAATCAGTGAGCTCCAGGTTTAATTAGAGATCCCGTCTCATAGACTGTAAGGAAAGAATACACCCAACATATACTTCTGGTCTCAACATGTATGTAGACAGTGCATGCTCAATCTCTAAATTAGGGAGAGAGAGAAGAAGGGAGGGAGGGAGGGAGGAAGACAGGGAGAGAGAGAGGGGGGGGAGAAAGAGAGAGAACACTCTAATAACACTGATGTTTTCTGTATGTCCCTCCTGTTTATTGATAATTTATTAAGGCTATGAATTGTTATACGAGTTTTAAAAATCAATCTCACAGCTCAAGGAGGCAGGTGCTATTGTTTTGGACAAGTACACTGATGGTTGGAGAAGTCCAGACACTTTCTGCAGGTCACTCAGAGGAAAATGGTAGTACCACTCTGGTCTATTTCAGGGTAGTGACTACTGAAAAACACTTTGGCTACTTTTTAAAAATCTGTTTTCTCTTTATCTTCATTTCCAGCATCTTTTTTTGTGCTAATTACAACATTTAGAATACTTTGTTCTTTATTTTCTACTTGATTTATTGCTATACCTTTTATTTTAAAAGGTCATTTGTTGAGGACTTATAATAGTCACATTTAACTTAATCACAGTCTACCCAAACTCATGTCACACCTTGTTACTTACTCTCATGAAGAGAGTTGAGCTGTTCATCCCAGCCTCTTCTACATTTCAGGAGCCCACATAGGCCAGCATTAGTTTCCCTTTTCTTTTAAAAATTCAAAGTTGAAAAATTAGATATCACCCACAAATCTACTGTCTTTATTTCCCTTCAACTCTTTTTTTAAAAAAAGTTTTAAGAATTTTTTTTATTTTTTTATCTTTATCTTTATTAACTTGGGTATTTCTTATTTACATTTCGATTGTTATTCCCCTTCCCGGTTTCCTGGCCAACATTCCCCTAATTCCTCCCCCTCCCCTTCTCTATGGGTGCTCCCTACCCATCCTCCGCCCATTACCACCCTCCCACCAACAATCACTTTCACTGGGGATTCAGTCTTGGCAGGACCAAGGGCTTCCCCTTCCACTGGTGCTCTTACTAGGCTATTCATTGCTACCTATGAGGTCGGAGTCCAGGGTCAGTCCATGTATAGTCTTTGGGTAGTGGCTTAGTCCCTGGAAGCTCTGGTTGGTTGGCATAGTTGTTCATAAGGGGTCTCGAGCCCCTTCAAGCTCTTCCAGTCCTTTCTCTGATTCCTTCAACGGGGGTCCCATTCTCAGTTCAGTGGTTTGCTGCTGGCATTTGCCTATGTATTTGCTGTATTCTGGGTGTGTCTCTCAGGAGAGATCTACATCCGGTTCCTGTCTGCATGCACTTCTTTGCTTCATCCATCTTGTCTAATTGGGTGGCTATATATGTATGGGCCACATGTGGGGCAGGCTCTGAATTGGTGTTCCTTCTGCCTCTGTTCTGAACTTTGCCTCCCTATTGCCTGCCAAGGGTATTTTGTTCCCCTTTTAAAGAAGGGGAAGCATTCACATTTTGGTCATCCTTCTTGAGTTTCATGTGTTCTGTGCATCTAGGGTAATTCAAGCATTTGGGCTAATAGCCACTTATCAAATACCATGTGTGTTTTTTCTGTGATTGGGTTACCTCCTCAGGATGATATTTTCCAGTTCCATCCATTTGTCTATGAATTTCATAAAGTCATTGCTTTTGATAGCTGAGTAATATTACATTGTGCAGATATACCACATTTTTTGGATCCATTCCTCTGTTAAAGGGCATCTGGGTTCTTTCTAGCTTCTGGCTATTATAAATAAGGCAGCTATGAACATAGTGAAACACGTGTCTTTATTATATGTTGGAGCATCTTTTGGGTATATGCCCAAGAGAGGTATAGCTGGGTCCTCAGGTAGTGCAACGTCCAATTTTCTGAGGAACCTCCAGACTGATTTCCAGAATGGTTGTACCAGTCTGCAATCCCACCAACAATGGAGGAGTGTTCCTCTTTCTCCACATCCTTGTCAGCATTTGCTGTCACCTGAGTTTTTGATCTTAGCCATTCTCACTGGTGTGAGGTGAAATCTCAGGGTTGTTTTGATTTGCATTTCCCTGATAACTAAAGAGTTGAACATTTCTTTAGGTGTTTCTCAGCCATTCGGCATTCCTCAGCTGTGAATTCTCTGTTTAGCTCTGATCCCCATTTTTTAATAGGGTTATTTGTCTCCTTGCGGTCTAGCTTCTTGAGTTCTTTGTATATTATGGATGTTATTCCTCTATCAGATGGAGGGTTGGTAAAGATCTTTTCTCAATCTGTTCATCGCCATATTGGCCTAATGACAGTGTCTTTTGCCTTACAGAAACTTTGCAGTTTCATGAGGTCCCATTTGTCTATTCTTGATCTTAGAGCATAAGCCACTGGTGTTTTGTTCAGGAAATTTTCTGCAGTCCCATGTGTTCCAGAATGCTTGGCTATTAGTTTGAGTGTATCTGGTTTGATGTGGAGGTCCTTGATCCACTTGGACTTAATTGACAGGGTGATAAGCATGGATTGATATCGTTCTTCTACATGTTGACCTCCAGTTGAACCAGCACCATTTGCTGAAAATGCTATCTTTTTCCATTGGATGGTTTTGGCTCCTTTGTCAAAAATCAAGTGACCATAGGTGTGTGGGTTCATTTCTGGGTCTTCAATTCTATTCCACTGCTCTATCTGTCTGTCTCTGTACCAATACCATGCAGTTTTTATCACTATTGCTCTGTAATACTGCTTGAGTTCAGGGATAGTGATTCCCCCGGAAGTCCTTTTATTGTTGAGGATAGTTTTAGCTATCCTGGGATTTTTGTTATTCCAGATCAATTTGCAAATTGTTCTGTCTAACTCTCTGAAGAATTGGATTGGTATTTTGATGGGGATTGCATTGAATCTGTAGATCACTTTTGGTCAAATAGCCATTTTACTATATTAATCCTGCCAATCCATGAGCATGGGAGATCTTTTTCCATCTTCTGAGGTCTTCTTCAATTTCTTTCTTCAGAGGCTTGGTTCTTATCATAGATTTTTTATTTGCTTGTTTAAAGTCACACCAAGGTATTTTATATTATTTGGGACTATTATGAAGTGTGTCGTTTCCCTAATTTCTTTCTCGGCTTGTTTCTCTTTTGTGTAGAGGAAGGCTACTGATTTATTTGAGTTAATTTTATCCCCAGCCACTTTGCTGAAAGTGTTTATCAGGTCTAGTAGTTCTCTGGTGGAACTTTTGGGATCATTTAAATATACTATCATATCATCTGCAAATAGTGATATTTTGACTTCTTCTTTTCCAATCTGTATCCCTTTGATCTCCTTTTGTTGTCTGATTGCTCTGGCTAGAACTTCAAGAACTATATTCAATAAGTAGGGAGAGAATGGGCAGCCTTGTTTAGTCCCTGATTTTAGTGGGATTGCTTCAAGTTTCTGTCCATGCAGTTTAATGTTAGCTACTGGTTTCCTGTATATGGCTTTTACTATGTTAGGTATGGGCTTTGAATTCCTATTCTTTCCAGGACTTTTATCACAAATGGGTGTTGAATTTTGTCAAATGCTTTCCAGCATCTATTGAAATGATCATGTGGTTTTGTTTCTTCAGTTTGTTTATATAATGGTTCACGTTGATGGTTTTCTGTATATTAAACCATCCCTGCATGCCTGGGATGAAGCCTACTTGATCATGGTGGATGATTGTTTTGATGTGCTCTTGGATTCCGTTTGCCAGAATTTTATAGAGTATTTTTGAATCAATATTTATAAGAGAAATTGGTCTGAAGTTCTCTTTCTTTGTTGGGTCTTTTTTCTGGTTTAGGTATAAGAGTAATTGTGGCTTCATAGAAGGAATTCGTAGCCTCCATCTGTTTCAATTTTGTGGAATAGTTTGGATAGTATTGAATGAGGTCTTCTATGAAGGTCTGATAGAATTCTGCACTGAACCCATCTGGATCTGGGCTCTTTTTGGTTGGGAGACCTTTAATGACTGCTTCTATTTCCCTAGGAGTTATGGGGTTGTTTAACTGGTATATCTGTTCCTGATTTAACTTCGGTACCTGGTATCTGTGTAGGAAATTGTCCATTTCTTGCAGATTTTCAAGTTTTGTTGAATATAGGCTTTTATAGTAAGATCTGATGATTTTTTGAATTTCCTCTGAATCTGTAGTTATGTCTCCCTTTTCATTTCTGATTTTGTTAATTTGGTCACACACTCTGTGTCCTCTCATTAGTCTGGCTAAGGGTTTATCTATCTTGTTGATTTTCTCAAAGAACCAACTTTTGGTTCTGTTGATTCTTTCTATGGTCCTTTTTGTTTCTACTTGGTTGATTTCAGCTCTGAGTTTTATTATTTCCTGCCTTCTACTCCTCCTGGGTGTATTTGCTTTTTTTTTGTTCTAGAACTTTTAGGTGTGCTGTTAAGCTGCTGACATATGCTCTTTCCTGTTTCTTTCTGTAGGCACTCAGAGCTATGAGTTTTCCTCTTAGCACAGCTTTCATTGTGTCCCATAAGTTTGGGTATGTTGTACCTTCATTTTCATTAAATTCTAAGAAGTCTTTAATTTCTTTCTTTATTTCTTCCTTGACCAGGTTACCATTGAGTAGAGCATTGTTCAACTTCCATGTATATGTAGGCGTTTTTTCCTTATTGTTATTGAAGACCAGCTTTAGCCCTTGGTGGTCTGATAGGATGCATGGGATTATTTCTATCTTTCTCTATCTGTTGAGGCCTGTATTATGAGCAATTATCTGGTCAATTTTGGAGAGAGTTCCATGAGGTGGTGAGAGGAAGGTATATCCTTTTGTTTTAGGATAGAATGTTGTATAAATATCTGTTAAGTCCATTTTGTTCATGAATTCTCTTAGTCTGTCTATGTCTCTGTTTAATTTCTGTTTCCATGATCTGTCCATTGATGAGAGTGGAGTGTTGAAATCTCCTACTATTATTGTGTGAGGTGCAATGTGTGCTTTGAGCTTTAGTAAGGTTTCTTTTATGTATGTACGTGCCCTTGTATTTGGAGCATAGATATTTAAGAATGAGAGTCCATCTTGGTGGATTTTTTCCTTTGATGAATATAAAGTGTCCTTCCTTATCTTTTTTGATGACTTTTGGTTGAAAATCTATTTTATTTGATATTAGAATGGCTAGTCCAGCTTGCTTTTTCAGACCATTTGCTTGGAAAGTTGTTTTCCAGCCTTTCACTCTGAGGTAGTGTCTGTCTTTGTCTCTGAGATGTGTTTCTGTAGGCAGCAGAATGCAGGGTCCTCATTGAATATCCAGTTTGTTAATCTATGTCTTTTTATTGGAGAGTTGAGACCATTGATGTTGAGAGATATTAGGGAATAGTGATTATTGCTTCCTGTTATAGTCATATTTGGATGTGAGGTTATGTTTGTGTGCTTTTCTTCTCTTTGTTTTGTTGCCAAGATCATTAGTTTCTTGCTTTTTCTAGGATGTAATTTCTCCTTATGTTGGGCTTTTTACCGTTTGTTATCCTTTTTATGGGTGGATTTGTAGAAAGATATTGTGGAAATTTGGTTTTGTCATGAAATATCTTGGTTTCTCCATATTTGTTAATTGAGAGTTTTGCAGGATACAGTAACCTGGGCTGGCATTTGTTTTCTCTTAGGGTCTGTATGACATCTGTCCAGGATCTTCTGGCTTTCATAGTCTCTGGTGAGAAGTCAGGTGTGATTCTGATAGGTCTGCCTTTATATGTTACTTGACCTTTTTCCCTTACTGCTTTTAATATTCTTTCTTTATTTTGTGCATTTGGTGTTTTGACTATTATGTGACGGGAGGAGTTTCTTTTCTGGTCCAATCTATTTGGAGTTCTGTAGGCTTCTTGTATGTTTATGGGCATCTCTTTCTGTAGGTTAGGGAAGTTTTCTTCTATGATTTTGTTGAAGATATTTACTGGTCCTTTGAGCTGGGAGTCTTCACTCTCTTCTATACCTATTATCCTTAGGTTTGATCTTCTCATTGAGTCCTGGATTTCCTGTATGTTTTGGACTAGTAGCTTTTTCTGTTTTGCATTATCTTTGACCGTTGTGTCGATGATTTCTATGGAATCTTCTGCTCCTGAGATTCTCTCTTCTATATCTTGTATTCTGTTTGTAATGCTTGTATCTATGGCTCCTTGTCTCTTCCTTTGGTTTTCTATATCCAGGGTTGTTTCCCTGTGTTCTTTCTTTTATTGCTTCTATTTCCATTTTAATTCCTTCAATTGTTTGATTGTGTTTTCCTGGAATTCTTTCAGGATTTTTGTGATTCTCTCTATAGGCTTCTACTTGTTTATTTATGTTTTTTTCCTGTTTTCTCTAAGGGAGTTCCTCATATCTTTCTTGAAGTCATCCAGCATCATGATCACATGTGATTTTATATCTAATCCTGCTTTTCTGATGTGTTTGGATATTCAGTGTTTGCTTTTTTGGGAGAATTGGGCTCTGATGATGCCATGTAGTCTTAGTTTCTGTTGCTTATTTCCTGTCTTGTCTTGCCATCAGGTTGTCTCTGGTTACCTTGTTCTGCTATTTCTGACAGTGGCTAGACTGTCCTATCAGATAAAACTGTAGACCTGTTTTCTGTTTCTTTCATCAGATGTGGGAACAGAGTGTTCTGCTTTGGACGATATAGTCTTCCTGTCTAGGTCTTTAGCTGTTCTGTGGGCCTGTGTCCTGAGTCCACCAGGCAGGTCGCAACAGAAAAGTTGGTCTTACCTATGGTCCCGCAACAACTTGCCTGGGGTGCTGCTTTGAGCTCTCTGGGGCGGCAACCAGGAGGCCTTCACTAGCTTTCCTGGAGCCCCCCCATGCACCGGGGTCCCCAGATGGCGTTAGGTGTTTTCCTCTGGGCTCAGAAGTGTGAGCAGAGGGTACGCTCTTCTGTCTTCCCAGGAATGTCTGCCCCTCTGAAGGTTTAGCTCTCCTTCCTATGGGATTTGGGTGCAGAGAACTGTTGACCAGGTCCCTTCAGGTCAGGATGTATCTGGATATGGGGACCTGCCACTTGCCCCTATCTTCCGGTTCCTGAATGTTGGTATACAGTTTCCTCTTGGGCCAGGGATGTGCAGGGGTGGATAGTATTGGGTCTCCCCGCTTCTGTAGTCTCAGGAGCCCTCCTGTCCAGGAGGTGAGTTCTCTTTCCCAAGGGGTTTGGGAGCATTGAGCTGTGGGCGGGGATCAGCAAGGTTGGGGTTCCAGCTAAAAACCAGAAGTGTCCAGTCCCAGAGGAATTTTGCTTCCATGTGTCCTGAGTCCACAAGGCAGGTTGCTTGGAGCAGAAAGTTCATCTTACCTGTGGTCCCTATCACATTGCTGCTGCTTTTGAGTGAGGTGGGCAACTAGGAGGTCCTCAAATTTTCCCAGAGCCCTGTGCACCAGGGTCCCAGATGGCATGGGTGTTTTCCTCTGAGTCACAAATGTGGGCAGAGTGTAGTCCTTCTGGCTCCCAAGCCTGTCTGCCCTTCTAAAGGTTTAGCTCTCTCTCCCATGGAATTTGGGTGCAGACAACTCTCCCTTCAACTCTTAAGTCCATCCGGAATCATTCCCTCAGCATGAGCATCTTCCCATACATGTTATGTAGTATGACTTAAGATGCTTTACTTTATTTTTATGTCTTTTTTTTTTCTGGCTATGGAATCTATGTTGAAGATGGTTTTCCTCTTCATGAAAGTTAAAGGCATTTCTCTGCTACTTTCCATTCTCTGTTGCTCCTGATAAGAATCAGCCATTATTTTTATTGTTCTTCTGCCACGTGCCATGTGGTTTTCCCCTTCTGACTTCTAAGATATGTTCTTATCAGCTTTATATTTCGTAACATTTTTCTTTGCATTTTGTCCCCATAGGTTTGCTGGCCACCTGTGATCTGTGGTTTTGGTATTCATATTTGGAAGAAATTTTATCTGGTATTTTGTTATTTTTTTCCCATGAAAAAATTTAAATGAAGCCAGGAGAAAGGGCTGGAGAGATGGCTCAGCAGCCAAGAGCACTTGAGGCTCTTGCAGAAGACCTGGGTTCAGTTGTTGGGGCCCACATGATGCCAGTCTGTGACTTCAGTTCCAAGGGATCTGACTTTTTGGTCTCTTGCTGCATACACATGTTCCCAGATACATATAGAAGCAAAAACTCATATACATAATTTAAAATAAAAATGATGATTATTATTGATTTTCCCATTATGTTTAAGTTCAAGCCTTGGTATTTTATTTTGTTATTATTCTTACCTTTAGTTATAATTATGAGGATTTAGTCATTCTAGGTGTAGAGCCTTCATTTTTGCTTGTTGAAATGATGCATTATTGAAGTATTTTTCTTGTCTTTTTTTCCCCATTTTTGCCATTTCCTTAAACTTTGTACAAAAGGTCTCACATACCTTGTAACTCTAGATATTTCTAACATTTTTTAAATTAAAAATTTCTTTCTATATACCAAGTTTCCACACATAACAACATTGACGCCCCACCCTTTCTCCACCTCCTTGGCATCCTTATCTATCCATGCTCCTCCCCTAAAACTCACCTGCACACTCATGTTACTCCTTTCTTTTCTGTCTCTGAGGTTAATCAGGACCATATGGGTGACTATGGGTTTGGAGCTAGCTGTTGGAGCCCGATGGGCTGAGTAGTGGGTATACAGTTGATCTTAGCCAAAAGGCCAAGGGGTGATTGAGCAGTGGGTATATAGTCAGAGACACTGTGTCTTCTTTTCCTAGAATCTGCCAACAGCCAATAGGTCAGCAGTAAAGTGAAAGCAAATTGCACAAATACATAAAATCAAATAAAAAACCAGAAAGGACAAGTATTATTGATTACCTCCGTAGGCTCAGTGGGGATTTGTTATAGATGCTTTAGTAAATTAATACACTTTGTGTGTTAGTCAGATGGATAGCAGACAACCAAGTTGTGAAGAGGAAAGGCTTGTTTTGGCTAACAGTTTTGGAGATGTCAGTCCATGGTTGAGAGGTTGTGTCATTGGGACACTTGGAAGGAAGACAGCATACCCTGTCAGGGAGCACATGCTTGGGCAGAGCTGCTCACTTCATATCAGGCAGTCAAATGAGAAAGGACAATACAAATGTCCATGGTCTCAATCAAGGGCATGGCTAAAATAATCCAAAGCCCCCGTGTTCTAAAGGCTATATTTCTGATAGCACCATGAATTGAGAATCAAGACCTTAATACACAAGCACCTGGAGTAGATTCTAGCCAAACCTTTAACACTCCCTTCGTTATGTCATATAATCTTCTTCACCTCCTCTTGTTCATTCCCCATCCCTTCAAACTTTTTCATAATACATATTTTGTAGGGTTGGGGAGTTTGGTCAGCCCATAATGGACCTGCTCTGTAAACATGAAGACCAGAGTCCCAGAATCCATATAAAACATCTGGGCACAGTGGTGCACATTTGTAATCCTAGAGCTGGAGAGTTAGAGACAGGTAGATGTCTGGCTTCCTGGTCAGCTAGCCTATTGTAGTCGGTAAACCATAGCCCAATAAAAGCATTGTGAAGGACTCATGTAAAATGATACTTTAGATTGTTCTTGGGTGTGCACATATGCTCACATGTAGCCCCCATGCACCTGTGTGCACATACAAATATTATGTAGTGTTAATAATTACACTACATAATATACACAATATACACTCTTCTAAGGCATGTGACCTACTTCCTCCAACTATGTTCTACTTTCTAGTTTTAGCACCTCTCTATCATGCTACCATGATAGAGACACCAAGGAATCCATCCATTGATTACATCAAAGTTCTCAGGATCCAGTCACTTCCTAGAATTTGGCAGTCAAGCCTCCCATCATGGTAGCCTGAAAGAGACAATTGACATTCAAAACACTGACTTTACCTGTACGCACTTCTGTGGCTCACTTCTGTGCATGTGTGTTTGTGGATACATGCATATATGTGTTTATTATCCACTAAGGTAAGAATGCAAACCAGGCTCTTTGTGTTTAATGACATTTCAATTTTCCTTGAGGTGGTCATCCCCCACCCTTTCAGTCACCAGGTGAACATATCTGTAACTTGGGGACTTGGCTCTTGCTAAATCTCCTGGAAGCAACCCTGAGAAGGAGCTTGGAGAGTTGGTTCAAAGAATAGCAGCTGTTAGTCCTCCTCGATTCTCCAAGCTTGCTCTTTCTGGTACGTTCTATTACCAGGAAGAGACAGGCCATATTGCATTACCCCAGCTTCTCAAAATGTCTTTCTGAAAACACCGATCTAATATTTGCCTGCGGTTTCCACCTTTGTTGCTAAAAGATGACGGCATGAAGGGTAGTCTGCAGGTTTTGTGTAACATGGATGAAGATGCTGGTACACTGTTCCACATCTTCTATAATGGCCCACAAGGACGCCACTCATGTCTTTTTCTTTTTAATCACAATCCTTTCATCAAATAAAAGATTATGTGGAAATTTAATGTCTAAAGCAGATCAATGTGGTTGAAATAGAAACTGGAGGTTCCTGAATCTTACTGTCCTATATTTTTTCTTTCTACCCATCCTTCTTAGCCTCACCTCCCCCAAGTCACAATCTCTCATGAACAATCTTCCAAGAACATAATGCTAAAATGACTAGTTCAAGTCTAAGGCAGAGGGTGTTCTGAGAATTTAGTGCCAGCACAAAACTTGTCACATTAGATAAATGGCTGTGTTTATTTTTATATTATCCAGATTTATAGCAGTTTATTGTGTTTTTTCTTGAATGAGAAAATAATTGCATACATTGGGTACTCACAATATGGTATTTCTTGTCTATCATTCCTTTATAGACCAAAGTCACTGCTTTAGTTTCTTTTTTCATTGAAGATATAAGTTTATCATGTTTCTTGTTTCAAAAGTATCATTGGGTCAGACAAAGAATGGGAGACCATGAACATGTATTTATTCTCTGTTACCCAATAACGTTATTCCTACTACCCACTGTCTCCCTATCATATTCTACAGGACTTGATATCTAACTTATATTAGGATGTGTTCAGTGAACATGTATTATTTTGAACCCACCCATGCCCATCCACACACATTGACATACTCATTCTAACATGGAGACATATCTACACATATACCATTCATTATCCACTATGGTAAGACTCATCTGCACCATCACATGTTAATGTAGTCAATAACTTTCAACCACAGCATTCTCTGTGGTGAGTAACCACCACCTACAACATGTGTGATCCATTCCCTGTACTTTATTGTATATCCAGCTTGCCTCTAACAGCTGACATCACACTATAAATAAAATGAAAATGTACATCCTTAGACTTGGGCCTCTTTGGAGTTGTACAGCTATTCATCAGAGAAATAAGTGTAGGAGTGGAATTTCTGGACCATAGCATATGTGTTCATTTAATTCAACTAGGTATTGGCAGATCGTTCCCTGGAATGGCTGCATTCATCCACAGTGCCGAGGGTGCCTGCTTCCTTAAGTCTCCAACAACTCTTGGCATTATCCAATTTTCTGATTTTGCCCAGCTGTAAAATATTTTTGTTGAGTTTTCAGTTTGCATTCAGTTTGTCCTTCATTATTGTGAGCAGAGACTCATATGCTTGCTTTGGATTTATCTCTCTGCAGACTGTCTGTGTTCATTGCTTGTCATCTTTCCGTTGGGACTGCTGCCTTTTCCTTGTTAACTTAAAAACATTTCTTATATGTTCAGGATTTGCCTGTAGAGTTATGATGTGAGCCTCGCAGAGGTTAAAATGTTCTACCAGTGTGAGGGGTTGAATGTGGAATGTCCCCTACAAGCTTGTGTGGTTGAATACTTGGTCACCAGCTAATGATCCTTTGAACATGTGCATTAGTGGTGTACATGGGTCACCAGGGGCAGGCCTTGAAGTTTCTGTCTGCCTCTGGTTCCACCTGAGCACTCCATATTTCTGTCTTTGCCACTATGTGTAGGTTGATGTCCTTATGCAGGTGAAGGCAGACACAAGATAAAACAAGACCTGTCATTGGATGAGAAGAAAGGGAGGTGGGAACAGAGGTTTTAGAAGGAGAGGAGGAGCAGAAAGGAGAGAAGCAACATGAAGGCAGACATAAACAATCCTCACTATGCATCTCTACACAGATACAGGTTGTTATGAATATTTCTTAAGCGATGGATTTCTATAGGCAAATTTGTCTTATCTAGGTGGGCAGTTTATATCCTTATCATTTGGTTGTAAATTAATTGTGTGGATGTATTATACATTGAGTATTTAACATATAAATCTGAATGTTGGGTTACAGTTTGTTGAGTCTTGGTATTACCGGGTAGCTGGGACCACGGTTCCCAGCTGGCCAGGGTGACTACCAATGGGAACAGAGAGACTGCTGGTGCCAGAAAATAGTTAGGCTAATGTGGCATGGTGCCTCACTGAAACCAGTCACTGCTGAGATAAATTAAGGTTAGTTCTATATAGTGCTATGGTGCCAGAACTAATGCCAGGGTCCGAGAGTACCAGGGGAACATGGAGTGGTGACACATGGGAACCAGTCGTGCCCTTTATTAATTATACCACAACAACTATGAACAATATCCTTTAGCACCACATCTTCCTTGACATGAAACTTAGCCCACCCCCAACTCCATAAATAACTTTCTGTATTTCTCATAGTGATGAGAAAATGGCTAGCAAAAGTAAAAGAAGGTTTTTAAGTAATTGTTTGCAGGAAAAACTTTTCCTAATCTATCTTATTTATCCCACCAACCTCAGACATTATCACATGGAATCAGTGATTTTTCCAGAGATCCTTCCACATTGTGTACTTTATCTTTCTAGCATCCTACAGTTCGGGTCAGTTACAGCACAAGTGCTCAATGGCCATGTGTGTACCACGGGGACCATACTGTACAGTGAAGCTATCTTTATAAATTACTTTTTGGGTTCTGTGTCTTGCTAATATTTTCCCCATATTATGAACTCTCATTTTAAGATACTGACTTATTGATGCTCTTTATAGATGTCCTTAATTATGTTATTTAACATGCTAAGTCATCTTAATTTGTTTACTCAGAAACATACTTTTTTCACCCAGAATCTCTTTTTCTGCTCTTTCTTTGTCAGAGGCTAGATATAAAATTTTCTGCCCCAAAGTCTTTTAGAATAATGTCTAAAGTGCTTATGTGTCTTGCAGAAAAAAATTATAACAGGCTTTCTGCTTTGGTCTTTACCCTTTTAGCTGGAAAA
Organism: Rattus rattus; assembly: GCF_011064425.1. Lineage (NCBI taxonomy): Eukaryota > Metazoa > Chordata > Mammalia > Rodentia > Muridae > Rattus > Rattus rattus. The sequence continues at coordinate 51,623,906 of NC_046165.1, read as the reverse complement.
AAATTAAAAAAGAAAAAAGGTATCCTTATTCACACATATACATTTGTTCACACATATATATGAGCCTATGGATATCTAGATATATGCTGTACACATGAACATAAAACCACAGTTTTGGAGTGTTTTGTTCGGAGTGTTTTGTTTCGTTGGTTTATCCCTGTGTGTATGTGTGTGAGCACATGCTCACCATGGCATGCATACAGAGGTCAGAGGACAACTTACAAAAGTTGAGTCTTTCCTTCTGCCATGTGGGTCCATTGGGCACATGTCACCAGGCTTAGTAACAGATGCCCCTATCCCCCGAGCTGTCTCTCTGGCCTCACAAACTGCAGTGGTTCAGGATGGACATGAAGCAACAATCCTAGAGAAGAGAGAAGAGGGGGAAGGGCAGAGGAAGAGATGGGAGTAAGGGAAGGAACAAAGTGGAAGAAAGAAGAGGAAGGTGGGTAGAGTAGCAGAAAGCAGAGGAGAGCACAGGAAAATCTCTTAAGGTTTGTCGTGTGCCCCTTAAGAGCAGTTGAGTGCCCATTGACACACATGGATGAGGAGACAGATGACATGGGGGGAAGGCAGACTCTCAAAGAAGAGGATGAGCATAGTCAAAGCCCAATAGAACCAGGCTTAATCTGTCCTGTTCTTACCAGGAACAGCATGAAGCTCACTAAATATTGATTGGGCAGAATGCTCAGGGAAGACATGCTTCATTATTTTGGGAATTACATTTACTTGTAAAGAAGAAAATACATTTTCAGAGTATTTAACAAAGCTTCAACTACCACTGGGTGTGGTGGCCCACTCCTTTAATTCCAACACCCAAGAGGCAGAGACAGGTGGATCTCTGTGAGTTTGAGGTTATCCTTGTATACATAGATAGGAGTAGGACATCTAGGGCTATGTAATAAGATCTTGTCTCAAAAATGAAACAAAGTAAAATGAAACAAAGTAAAATGAAACAAAACAAACAAAAACCTTCCAATTCCTTTTATATTTTTACAGTGTAACATTGAGTTTGTTCTTTGAAAGCAACTTGTGAAGGGTACAAACCCCATTAGAGACAAAGGCATAGATAGAGAAAAGTTATCCACTTGCCCAAGTTGGCTGGGTTTAAATACAATTCAAGAACAGGAGCAGCAAGGAATTTCCCAGCACTGTCCCTGGTATTCTCATCTATTTCTTTTAATGATGCTCTCCAACTTATGAGATAGAGAGATAGGGAGGTGAAAGAGTTCTTCATAGATAGATCCCTGTTTTGTCCCTTCAGTTTGGTTCTCTCACCTGATGGCAAGAAGCTAGGTCCATAATGGTATTAATGGTAGAGCAAAGTAGAGTCTTTGTAGAATGCATATAAATGAAATCAACCTATAAAGTTCCCCAGGACCACAGCATTTAAGAAGAGTTGCAAGTTACTGGTTTTAGAGATATCAAATTCGGCATGTACTTGATATAAGTGCTTCCTATTTCCTTAAATCACCAGAATTGCATTTATTACAGTGGGCACTTGCAGCAGAAAAGGCATAAGAATAGAGAGCCTGCCACCCCTCACTCAGGAGGATGTTACTGCCAGGTATAAGGGTGGGTAGATTCAATTTTAAATTGATCTGTCTCTCTTAATTTTTGTAGAATCAGTATGATTGCATTTGAGTGAATAAAAGGTACTTGTGATGTGATTCCACTGTATGCAGCCTCAAGTTGTCTCTCAACTGTTGCAAGCCTGTAGAAGACAGCAAACATTAACCCCAGCCATTTCCCCCATAGGACCTGGAACTGACCTCAGAGTCCATCCAACTCAGTTTAACCCTGGCAGCAAACAACCTGTGAAAGTTGGTATGGGTTGTTGGTATTGAGATGGTTAATTTTGATTGTCAGCTTGAGGGGATATAGAATCAACTATGAGACATAGCCCTGCGTCACTCTGTGAGGGCATTTCCAGGAAGGATTGGCTGAGGGCAAGACCCCCCTCCATAGTTGGTGGTCCAAGTGTACAGAGTTGTTTTCAAAATGTTAAGACGTGTTGCTTGCCTGCTTGCCTCTACTTCTTATTTGCATGTTCATCTCCTCTTCTTCCTCCCTCCTCCCCTTTCTCCCCCACTCCCAACTTTCCTTCTCCTTTTTCTACAGTGCTGCACTGACATTAGACTCTAGTTTTTGGCTTTCCAACCTTGACACTCAATCCCAGAGCCAGATTAGGACTGATGAAGTATCCAGCTTCATGAACCAAGTCCTCAGCCCCTCTGGCATGCAGATAGTTATTATTGGGCAATTTAGGCACCACTCTGTCAAAAGTTTTAGCAAATCTTCTTGTACAATATTCTACCAGGTCTGTATACACACACACTCACTCACACACACACACACACACACACACACACACACACACACACAGAGAGAGAGAGAGAGAGAGAGAGAGAGAGAGAGAGAGAGAGAGAGAGAGAGAGAGACATGATAAATGGTAAAGGCAGATATGAATGAGCTGTCACTCCAGATTGACTCTTGGGGGCAATTCTGCACCTGCTTCAAGGCTCCATAGCTGAGTGTGTGACTCAACAACCATCCTTAACCTTCCTATCCCTCAGACCTGCATCCTCAAAGGGTCCTTCCTGCCTGGTGCTCCCTCACACCAATCTGCCTTCAAATAAATCAGTAAGTGGACAGATGAGCTAACACGAGTATTAGAATATTTGAAAAGGGTGGCTCTCAAGACAACAGAGCATGCAATAATCCATTTCGCATGGGGTGAATTCGCATCCTATCACTGGTGTCAAAGACAGTTAGCATCACACTGTCTGTGTATCTATTTCTTGTTAGCTCTCCAACACTGAGCAGTAAACACAGTTCCTGTTTTGCAAACCTCTCCTAAACAAATATTCTGACAGCAGTGAACCATTTTTCTTCCTCCCACCACCTCCCATAGCTTTGTCTTGCCTTCAGTCTCTTCATTCCCAAACATTTCCAGTTCAAGACCCCAGGAGCCTGGAGCTCAGGGGCAGGAGCTGAGGTAAGAACATTTTCTTTGATCTCCTTTCTTTCACCACAGCTAAAAATACACATCTCTCCACCCTATCCTGTCAATTCCTCTGTACTAGAAAGGTTTAGAGTCTCCCTGCAAGGCTGTATCCTGGAGGGAGAACCTGGGAGCAGGTAGGGAGATGGGTGATGAGGGATGTGAGTTGCAAGGACCCTTTTGTTCCTTTAGGTCTGGGGGGGGCAGAAGGACATCAGGATTTTGTGATAAAGTTGAATCCAGCAGGAGGAGGCTTATGTGGGAATGACGGACTTTGCCACTGAGGGATGTGAGGGTTGCAAGGACCCTTTTATTCCTTTATATACTCACTGCTCTTTTCTCAGGTGATGGGAGTATGGACAGTGGCACATCCTACAAGAATGTGCTGCCCTGAGTCAGAGATGGATTAATTAAGTTTGAATGCATGCTGGAACAGACTGCTAGTGATTATAGATATAGAATGGGGGACTTAGAGTAAAGTTTGTATTTTTTCTGTATGACTTGCTGTTTTTTAAAAATAACAAGCATGTGAACATTATAATAAAACAAAAAATTTGAAATGTGGGTGTAGAGAACTTGATAAGCATACACACGAGGCTGTAGGTTCAATCCCCAGTACTGGCATAAACAAACAAAAAGACTGTTACATTAATAAAAATCAGACTATAAGAAAGATGGTGAATTTTTTATGAGTTCATATTTTAATATGAGGAGTGTCTTACAGTTGGAGATAACTTCTAAACCAGAGTATCATTAGCTCATTTTAAAAATTGGGCCCTGTTCTAGAGTCTGAGAATATGGAGAAAACTATTGCTAGAACATAAGATGAACTGACAAAGGTGACATGTGCAATAGAGGGCCAGGCACAGGCTGCACTGAGAGGGTATTTTGTGCTAGTCAAAGGCACTGACATTTCTTAGTTTCTCAGCCAGGGAAATGGGTACCCGTGGCTCTGTGAGTTGGCATTTCAGAGAGAGCTCAAATCCACCAGATAGCAATATAGTATAATCTCCCTGGGGCAATTTCCAATTTTACTTGAAAATTCTTGGGGAAGAGGTTGAATGACTTCTCACTGGTTAAGAAGCCATAGATTGGGGAGGATCATGGGAGAGCTTGGTGGGTTTCAGGTTTGGAGAAGGCCTTCTGTGGTGACAGGAAGCGAAGGGAGATGCCACTGTGCTATTTGTTTGTTATAAGGCTCTCCTAATAGCTTGTATTAAGTGAGGGGAGGGAGATGTAAGGTGGGGAGACCATTTATAAGCCTCACACAATTTTCCTGGGGAAATGAATGACTGCAGATTAGAATGTTGCTGGGGAAGGGAAGGCTAAGAAGGATCGATGTTCTACTTTGCTGGATAGTGTTGATTGAACATGAGGCCACTTGGGAGACAAGGTCTTGGTTGAGAAAAGGAGAGAAACAGGGAGCAACTATGTGTGATAGTGAGACCTCAGTGAGCTGACTGGGGACAAGGTGATGAGAAGACACTGCACACTTTCATCCTATTATTCTGAGCAAGCCATTAGGCTCTCCAGCCTTGGTCCTGTCAGTCCCTCTGCCAGAAGTGCACATCTGTCATTATCCCTTCTACAGTGTTCTCTCCTAAGAGAGAATTACAGCTCCTTTTGTGTTTCCTCTGAACCACCTAAGCTTCTGGCAACATATTTATAGCACTTTGTAGAATGTTCTAGTTTCTGTGGGTACCTCCCTTCACTAGATGGTAGGCTCTAGTGTCCGGCCTTTCATGGAGAAGGTGCACAGTGAATGTGCTCAGGATGAGTGAGTGAAGTATCAAAGAACAAAGAGAAAAAGAGGAGGGGAAGGAGGGGGCGAGGGGAACAGGGAAGGGATGGAGGGAACGGAGGGGCTGGGAGATCACTAAGCACACGGAAGAATAATATTGGGTAGGAGTTGAGAAGTTTGACTTGGCAATTGGGAGAGTCCTTGAAAGCATAAGCTCCTTGACAGGGTGGGAGTAGAAACATCTGCCAAATTTACAGGAAAGAATGGCTAGGAGATAAGACCGTGGAGACCCAGAGCAGGGGCCTTTCTCTCTTTTCCCCAAGAAGCTTCAATATTACAAGTAATTCAATGTTAAGATTTGAAGAGAATGATGGGGTCAGAGAGATGCTGAGGAAGCTGAATCACAGCTGAGATGGAGGAGATAGAGCTGAAGAGCTCCCCACCACCTGCCCTTAGTCTGCTCACACAGTGTTACTTGGCACTATCTTCCTCGAGTCAGCTCTCAGCCCAGCCATTCTTGTCACCTCCATTCAGTAGTTGTCCTTCCCCAGAGAGGTTGTTTCTATCATGTCAGGTCCTAGGGTGCTTCAAATCCTTTTCACTTATGAAACCTGGTGTCACCACAGCCCCTATTCTTCAAGACTTCTCTCTGAGCTGCACTCATTTTAACTCACAAAGGGAACCTGCCCTGATGGCTGTTTGGCAGGTCCTTGTGTGCTAAGACCTGTCACAACAATGCAAAGCGCCTGGCTTAGGACAAGCCTACCTTGTCCTGTATTGATATTCCAGAGAATGTTAGCTCCACAGGATGCTTGGTCACCCAGGGCTCTGAGGGGAGTTGTGTTTGGACTTTTGTTGTGATGTACAGTACATGTTCTTACTGTGGGAAGTGACTCTGAAACTCCTTGACTCTATATTTTCTTTTTTGAGATTATGATATAATTATATAATTTCTCCCCTTCCTCTAATACCTCCCTTGTACACTTTCTTGCTCTCATTGCCTCTTTTAAACTACACACACACACATATATACACATATATAGATATATACATATATGTATATATAAACATCTGTTATATATGGATTTATATATATGGGTATATATGGATATATAAATATATATCCAATGTATATATGTGTATATATACATATATTCAAATAAATATACATTTGTACACTTGGAAATATATATAACATATATATACACACTTGGAAATATATATTTACAATATATATTTATGTATTTATACATTTGGAAATATATTACATATATTCATATATTTATAATGTGTACATTTATTACATATTATTTATATACTAAATATGTAAATATACAATATAAATGAAGTATATAAGTATAAATATTTATACATATTTATAAATCTATCTATCTATCTATATTTCCAAATGTGTAAAAGCAACCTGCTCAGTACAGATAATGAGTGCTACTTGTGTTTATATGCTTTGAGGTCTGACCATTTGGCTTTGAAGAACTAGTTGGTATGCTCCTCCATAGGGAAGATTATTTCTCCCCCTCTCAGCACTCCTTAGTTCTCTGTAGTTATTTGTGTATGACTATTGGAGTCATCCTTATTTAGTTTATGTGTAGGGAGTCATGTTGGTGAGACTTTACGGGTGTAGCTTGTGACATTCCTAGCAGACATAATATGAAAGCAAACTCCTTTGAGTCTCTGACTCTTACAGTCTTTCTGCCTCCTCTTCCTCACTAATCCCTGGGTATGAGGTGCAGTGGTTGTACTGTGGATATTCCAGTTATTACTGGTCTCCACAGCTGAGCATTTGATTAGTTGAGGGTTTCTGTAATGGTCTGGGTCTGTTTCCTTGATGTGGGGTGAGGACCACACTATCTATGGGTATGAGAACAAATGTAGGGGTTGTGCTGGTTTGGTAAAGTGGTGGCTATTGGTTCTTGTCTAAGATCTATGGCTTCTTTAGCTTTGAGTCGTTGGATTCAGGCATGAGTTCCTTGTTGAATAAGCTTTAAATTCAATTAGAAAGCTGTTGGTTACTGCCAAGGTATGAGTGCCACTAACTCACTGTTGTGGTCGGTAGATGTCATAACTGGGTAGGACTGTTAGCTGCTTTCCTTATTTGGAAGCTTGCATGGTGCCTCTGGTACCATGAAATGTAAACCTCAGACAGGAGAATTTCATCCTGAGCTTCATTTTAAAAAGATAGCTCTTGGAACTATAAAATATCATCCTGAGTGAAGTAACAGCCACAAAAGAACATACATGGTATGTACTCACTGATAAGTGGATATTAGGCAAAAAGCTTGGAATACCCAGGTTACAATTCACAGACCATACGAAGCTCAAGGAGAAGGAAGACCAAAGTGTGGATGCTTCAGTCTTTCTTAAAAGGGGGAACAAAATACTCACAGGGGGTAAAGGGTAGGAGGGACTTGGGAGGAAGAGAGGGAGGGGAGGGGAAAAAGGGAGGCAGAATCAGGTATGGGAGGAAACAAAGATGAGATACAGAGGGTTAGGAAATTGAACAGAAATGTATAGCAATGGGGAATGGGGAACTGGGGAAGCCACCAGCAAGTCCAAGGTTCCAGGAAAGCCAGAGGCTCCCAGGACCCGACAGGGACAAGATTATCTGAAATGCCTAACAAAAGGGAGGGAGAACTTGTAGAGACCATATCCAGAGCTTAGACAAGGCCCCTGGTTGGGGGATGGGACTACCCACTCATATCCAAATTTTTAACCCAGAATTGCTCCTGTCTAAAGGAAATACAGAGAAAGTGTGGAGCAGAGACTGAAGGAGCATCCATACAGAGACTGCCCCACCAGGGGATCTATCTCATACAGACACCAAAACCAGTCACTATTGCAGATGCCAAGAAGTACTTGCTAACAGGAGCCTGATTTAGCTGTCTCCTAAGAGGCTCTGCCAGAGCCTGGCAAGTACAGATGCAGATGCTTGCAGCCAACCAACAGACTGAGCACAGGGACCCTAATGAAGGAGTTAGGGGAGGACTCAAGGAGCTGAAGGGGTTTGCAACCCTATAGGAAAAACAACAACAGCCAACCAGACCTCTCCCCACTCCCCAGAGCTCCCAGGGACTAGGCAACCATCCAAAGAGTACACATGGAGGGACCCATGGCTCCAGCCTCATATGTAACAGAGGATGGCATTGTCTGGCATCAATGGGAGGTGAAGCTGTTGGTCCTATGAAGGCTCGATGTCCCAGTGTAGGGGAATGCAAAGGCAGTGAGGTGGGAGTGGGTGGGTGGGTGAAGCAGGGGGAGGAGGGATGAGGTAGGGAGTTTATGGAAGGGAAACTGGGAAAGGGGATAACATTTGAAATGTAAATAAACAAAATGTCCAATGAAAAAAGATAAAAAGAAAGAAAATATAGTTCTGTCATGCTTAATCTTGATTGTCAACGTGATAAGATTTATATTGCATAGAACCAAATCTCTGGGTGTATAGTTTCCAAAAAGGTGTAATTGATAGGAAAATATTTACCCTGAATGCCTTGGACTGGATTCCTGGACTGAAAATCAAAGGTGAGTGGAGCCCTAGCATCTCTCTCTGCTTGCTGTGAGTGCATGCCTTCCCCGCCATGATGGACTGCATTCTCAGACATACGAACTCTGTCTTTGTAAACTGTCTTTGTCAGGTATTGTGTCATGGCACCAAAGTGTTAACTGACTCAAATTTATTTAAGCTGGTATTTAGATGAATATGTATACTATGTCTGAATTTTGCTTGTTGAATTGCCATGTAGGACTCTAGAATGGAATATTCTTTCTTCATATCAGGCTTGATAACAGAATAACTTATTTTATGCCACTCCTCCTCAGAACAAGGCTCATCATGAAGCTGCCACGTAGGATTCTTCTTTTCCATGTCCTCCTCCTAGGACTCACCAAAGCGTTCTCCCCTCTGCAGTCCCACTTCCCTGAGACCTGTATTTTCTGTTTTTGTAACTGTCTTCCTCTTTTCTCTTGCCACATAGTCAATAGCATCCCAGGCATCCAAATGTGCCCTATAGGCCTAAAAATAGCTTTGTTCTGTCCTCACACTGGAATTGTAGTTCAGTTGGGAATTTAATTCCAAGTGGAAAATACATTTCTTTCAGCATCTCGTCTTCTAATGTCACACGTGGTTACGGAGAAGTCGATTGTTTTTCTGATTTTGCGTCTTTTGATGTGACTCCCCCCCCACCCTCTGGAAGCATTTAAGAGATTATCTTTAGTCCTGTGGTTTTAAGATTTCAGAAGAAGCCTTGATGGGAGGGCTTTATCTATTTATTATGTTGGGCAATCTGAGCCATTTCAATCAAGGAACTCATATGCTTCAATTTCGATTTATGGAAAATGTTTTTGTAGCATGCATTGGATGACCTCTTTCTGTTTTACATCCCCCCTCCAGTGTATGCTAAATATCTTTGGACCTCTTGAATTGTCTTGCAAATATATTTCCTACTTCCCTTCCTTGTCTCCATCTCAGGAGCTCTCTTCTGTTTGGTCTTTCAGTGGTGCTATTAAAACCTTAACTTCAGCTCCCACCCTTTTAAAGTAGTGGTATCCACTTTTTTCTGCACTTGCATCTTGTGCTGCATGTATGCCATGTATCCTCATCTTAAAGAACCAGAAAAGGTCTTTGTTGTTGATGTTTTGTTGTGTTCTACACATTTTTTCCTGCTTATTCCACATTTGTGTTCTGTTCTTCATGTTACCAAGCTATCATTCAAATTCGAGACTAAGAGAGAAGGAAGAGGGGGCAGAGGGAGGGAGACAAGGGAGATTAGTAAGAGAGAGAATCTAATCAAAGTATCTGATAAGCATGTGCGAAAATGTCACACAAAACCCATTATTTTGTACTATAAATATACATTAAATTAAAAAGTAAAAATAAAAGAGTAAGTTTTTAAAAAAGTTTAAAAGTTGTTTGTATGAGTTTGTGTGCATTTGGGGAGAGGAGCATGTACTGGCTAGTTTTGTGTGTCAACTTGACACAAGCTGGAGTTATGACAGAGAAGGAGCTTCCCTTGAGGAGGCCGATGGAGGATGCCTCCATGAGATCCATCTCTAAGGTGGGAGGATGGGAGGGCCCATTGTGGGTGGTACCATCCCTGGGCTGGTAGTCTTGGGTTCTATAAAAAAGCAGGCTGAACAGGCCAGGAAAAGCAAGCCAGTAAGTAGCATTCCTCCATGGCCTCTGCATCAGCTCTTGCCTCCAAGTTCTTACCTGCTTTGAGTTTCAGTCCTGATTGCCATTGGTGATGAACAGCAATGTGGAAGTGTAAGCTGAATAAACCCATTTCTCCCCAACTTGCTTCATGATCATGATGTTTTATACTGGAATAGAAACCCTGACTATGATGACAGAACATTTATTATCTGGCTTCAATACAGAGTAATCAAACAGTAAGTAGAATTCAGATCATTTTTCTTATTGTGTGAGGAGACATGGGAATTTAATTTTTCAAGAAAAAACCAAAACCCTCTTTCTTACTATTATTGCTACTTATATATCTAGCTCTTCTGACCTTTGGAGCTGGTAGAAATTGGGATCTAAGATAGTTGTTAGTTATTCCTTTCATTGTCCCTTGCTCAAGATACAATTTCACTGGCTTCTGATTTTAACTTAACATTTAACTGTGCATCTGCTTTGTGGAAACTGTGCACCAATGTGTGCCTTAGTGTTTCTAGTTCAACCTTACTAGAAGCCCCGTTTCCGCTTTAGCACTTGAGTAGCAGCATCCCTGACCCTCCAGGGTTGGGAAGAACCTAGTCAGCAGTTGTTCCACACATTGGCTTCAGTTTACACTTTTCTCAGGGTGCTTCTGAGTCTCCTGGTAACATCTTCAGATGCCCTCTGGGTCTTTTGTTGGTGAGTCAACCCATATCTCCTGGGACCCCTTTATAAGATCCCCAAATACAGCATCTTCCCCCTTTCTGTTCACCTATTCACACTCTTTGGAAAATATGCATCAAAATGGCTTCTTTCCAGTGACCCTGTCTGTCTCTGTAACCCTACTAATATTTACCACTTACTTATTCACAACAAGAGGATTCACAAAATGTTTAATTTAACATTTTAATCAGAAAGTCTAATGTATATTTTTGTGTGAAAAAGTATGGCTACCATGCAAGGTATCATAGTCTAACAAGGCCTGGCATAGCAGGTGTCCTAAGAAGATCTCATTCTGACTTAGTGATTTGGCTATAAGGTCATATCTACTGCTCTGTGCTACTGAGTATATAGGCTAAGTCTGGTGGGGCATAAAAGAGAGATAATCCCTCATCATGTGAGGATGGGAAGCCTGAACGTAGGCTCAACAAATAGGTGTTAGGTATGCCCCTAAATGTTAATGTGTTGAAGGTCTAGTCCCTAGCCAGTAACATAATAGAAGCTTTTGGATATTGAAAGTGGAAGTTTATAGCAGAATGGTCTGTTATGAGGTGGGGTCAAGTTAGAGCAAGAAGGCCATTGGAGGAACATCTTTGCACTATCGCATAGCATCCGCCATGATGCTCTGGGCCAAAGTCATTGGGTTAGTTGGCCATGGACTGAACTCCCTAAAACCGTGAGCTCTAGTTTGACCTCTTTTAAGCTGTTCTACTGCAATGTGTTATCACAGCCATGAAGGTATAACTAACAAAGTATTAACTGCTCATCTGCTAGCTCTTCTCAGATCTCAGTTGCTCAGGGGTGACTGAAATAGTATGGGGCTTTTTATCTCTTTACCCAATTTCTGACATTAGAGGGCTACACAGTGAGAAGAAATGCAGGAGGGAACAGAACTTCTAAAATTCTTAGTCAGCGATTCTTGCTTTAGGTTCTAGCATTTATAAACAGTGTGGATTGGCTCATTACATCCTTTCAGGAGCCTAAAGACCTCACTAGGAAGAACATTGGGATGGATAGTGATAATTGTCAACTTGACAGAATGTAGAATCATCTAGGAGACAGGCCTGGACAAGCATGTTGGGGGTTTGTCATCCTTCCATTGTAGTGGGAAGACTTCTCCACTGTGACACTATTCCCTAGTTAGGGGTCTAGAACTGCATAAGTAGAGGGAACTGAGATCAATACTCTCTACTTCCTAAGTACAGATACAGCTTGGCCAGTGGACCTCTTGCTCCTGTTTAATGTCAGCTTTCCCTACCATCATTGACTACGTTCTTCCAGAATTACAAGCCAAAGTAAACTCTGTCTTCCTTAAGTTGCTTTTGTCAGGAGACTTTATTACAGCAATGAGAGAGTAACTAAGACAAGCCTTTATACCATGATGAATGAAAAACTCATGGCCAAGTATTAAGGTTGCAAAGGCCTCATGGAAAAACCAATCACACTTACGGTTCTTCTTTCTCTTGGGACTTCATGGGGACAAATGAAGTTTGGTAACAATCTTTGGCTGCAGTTCCTTGTAGTCTCTGTGGAGAGCATCGTGGTCATATCTGCTTCCTTCATGATGCCGGGGAAACATTATGGCCAGGGTTCTTAAGCTACTGACTTCATGTCTGTCTCCTTTGGGCACTGATATCTTATTAGGTACATTTTCTTCTGCTATAATAGAATATCAGGCAATAGCACTGACCTGAGAAAGGTATGAGGCCAGAGTCATTTGTGGACTGGACATTCTGCTTGTAGTGGTTTTAGGATCTTAGGCTCCCATGATGGAAGAAGACTCACTGACATAGGCTTTGTTACTTCTTCAGAAATCTCTCTCTCCCTCCTTATCTCTCTATCTCTTTGTCTCTCTCCATCTCTTCCCTTTCTCCCTGTATCCGTTTGCTATCTCTGCTCTTCTTTCCATCCACCACCTTTACTCTTGCCATTGCTGTTTTCTCACCCCTCTCCCCCCCCTCTCTCTCTGGTTTTCTAAGTCTTTCACTCTTACTTTCTCCTGTTTCTCAGTCTCTTCTCCCTTTTGAGATTTATTTTTTGTCCATCAGTCAGTGCTATCTATATATTTTAAACCCCAGAGGCACACCTGCTAATTATACTTTGAGGGAAATAATCATGCAAGTTAAGATGATTAGATAATGAGTGTTCTCTGGGATTGGCCTCTTTATGAAATGATGCTGAAATGGGATGAAGCTGGGCTTGTTCCCATCATGGCTACTGGGATGCTAGAGCCCTTATGAGCCACTTTACTGGCATTTGGATGTAATCAGATCTCTTCTAAGCTCCAGGAGCTCATCCTAGGAACAGGATTAGGTGGTCTATAGCTGTTTAGAAAGAAAAATATTAGCTTTATATTATGTCTCAGGGCTTAGAATCCAGCCCTCATGTTGTTCCTAGATTCATATGGAGATACTGAAAGCTTTTGGAGTTTTGAAACTTGTTTTACACACACACACACACACACACACACACACACACACACACACACACAGAGACAGAGAGAGAGAAAGAGAGAGGAGAGGGGGGAGGCAGAGGGAGAGACAGATACAGAGACAGAGACAGAGAGAGAGAGAGAGATTAGAGATTATGAATTCTTTCAGACCGAGGGTCTTGTGGATATTAAACTGCTAGATTTCATTAACTCTGGGCTTGCTTCATTCCTGCTCACTTGTTCTTGCCATATGAAAGCTCACAGGACACATACTTTCCTTTTGTAGCTTCTGTTCTTGATCTAGCACTGCTTCTCTTGCAGCTTTTTTGGATGACTGGTGCATCATAGATGTCCGTCAGGCCCTTACATCTAACAATCTTCCCACTCCTCAGCACTAAGAGCTAGTGATAGTGATGCCATTAGAAGGTGAAGGGCACTGGTGAGAACCTGAGGTGAGTAAAGACAGTGGCCCAAAAGGCATGAGGTGTGCAGTGCATGGATTAGATAAGATATTGATTATATCTCTGCTGGGGGCTTGAGGGGTTAGAGGTATAATTTTGAGGTAAAGGGGAAAAGGAGACAGATTCTAATTTTCAAAAGCATGTTGTTTTGAATGGGGGAAATCTTTATGATCAGAGGGATTGAAGTACATTCCCAACTCATATGGTCAGTTAGCTCTGCACTAATTAGCTGTGTGGTGTTCAGTGACTTCTTAAACTTCTCTGTGCCTTAGGTTTTCAACCTGTCATAAGAAGGGGATGAAAGAATCTTAAATGGTTTCTTGGGACTGAGGTTTTTATTTTTTTATCTTTATTTTTTTGAGATATGTTTAGGATAGAGATTCAAATCCAGAGAGTTCCCATCCATGATCTGATCTACTCTGCCAAGCAATGGGACTGTAGTTTGGTGTCCCCTCAGCAACTTAAAGAAACTGATCACTTAAAGGCCCATTGGTCAGTAAATGCCCACAGAAATACATGCTGTCATTTGGAATTTGTGATCTATTATAGACACTGAGCTCAAAGAGTGCAGAAAATGACTCCCTGGGTTTAATGAGTTCTCCTGCTGAGTTCTGAGTCCTTTGCGTCACCCACTTCCTATTTTCATCCTGGTTTCAGTTGGTGAAGGGTATCTGTCTCAGGCCAGCATCTGTGGTGATGAGGAGGGGGCTTCACAGATGGAGCACGAATAGAAACAGGCTGCTAGAGGTCACAGAAAGAAGAAAGGTGCTGTGGTACCCACTCTTTCCACATTTCATTGTTTTTTCTTGTCACCCATGTCCAGCATATTCCCTCTATATCCTGCCCCTCCTTTTTTGTTCCTTCTTGTCTTGTCTTCTTTGTCCCATAGACGGTTTCCTTCTACATTTATGTCATACATATGTATCTGCTTTTATGTCTCTATATAATAACATCTAGGACTCATAGATGAGAGACAACATATGATATTTGTTTTCCTGAGATGGACTTAATTGTCCGCACATATGATTATATCTAATTGCATCCATTTTCCCGCAAGGACATAATTGGGTTTTTCTTCGTGCTTGAAAAGCTCACAATGGCTAAATTATAGAACCTACTTAGGTGTCCAACAACATAAGGATAGTGAAGAAAGTATGGAATTAGCAGAATATTTTTGTACCTCATTTTCTTCCTCTATTTGGTATTAGATATTCAGATTCCAGTACAGAGCAATTTTCTTTCAGAAATGTTCCTATCTGCAAAGTTGTCCTCCTTAGCTGCCGCTGAGGAGAAAAAACAAGGGGTTGAATTCTTGGAAGTGATCCCCCCACCTTACTGTTTAACATCTACCCTCTCTAACGGACTTCCATGGCCTCTTATCCTATGGAACTACCGCTCTGGAACTTTATTGACTAAAAACACATAGTTCCCAGTGGCATGCAGGTTATAGATGCAAAGCAAAACCCTGTGTTAGTACATGCATGTCCCATGTGGTATTTTGAATACTTACTTTGTGAAAGTGTTTCCCAGAGTAGGCAAAGGTGAGATCACCAATAGTACAGAAGCTCTGGAGACCATCTTCTTACATCTGGTCAGATCAGGGGTGCAGGAAATCAAGGGTCCTCATGAGTTTCATGACTCTTTGGTTTAGTTTCATCTGTAGGCAGAGATAAAATCAATTTTCAAAATGCCAAGGTGACCTCCCAGAGCTAGTGTGTATGTGTACATTCATATTTGATCTGTAAAGGTGTAGGTGTTTGAGTGTGTGAGTGTGCATGTGTATTGAAGCCAGAGCTCAACTTTGAGTATAGATCTTCAGATACCTTCCACCCTGCTTTACCAATGTTCTCTGTCACTGATGCTTGGAGCTCACCAACTAGATGAGGCTGGCTGAGCAGTGAGGTCCAGCATCTTTGGTCTATCTCTAAACACTAGGACCAAAAGTGCTTGTCATGACTGATGGTTTTGTGTGGGTTCTGGGGATCAATTTTGGACCCTCCTGTTTACAAGTCCTTGGATTTGAACTGTTATGGAAAACACAATTAAATTGTAGCCTGTTATTCTTAGATATCTATGGAGTCTTGTGACCTCATCTCTCATTCTCTGAATCTTCTCCTTCTTGCTCTTCTTCAGCTTCTTTCTCTCTTCTTCAGCTTCTTCTTCTTCTTTCTCTTTCTCTCCTCCTCCTCTTCCTCCTTCTGCTTTCTCCTCCTTCATGTCCTCCTTCTTAACTTTTTATTGGTTCTTTGTGAATTTCACATGAGGCACTCCAGTCATCTTCTTCTTCCCTCATATCCATCATCTATCCCTGCAACCTTATCACCAAAAACAGAGAAAAAATTTCATGGAAGCTATAGTTGTGTCAGAGTATCCCACAGTATACCCTCTCCTCCACCCTCCTTTGCTTGCAGACATTCATTGCAATGACTTGTTATTCTGCTATGAAGTCCCTGGCTTCTGCTACTCTAAATACTGGAACTTCACTTGAACTCCTCTCAGATATCCTCTTGTTGCCCTGTGTAATGGAGAGTCTGTAGTTTTGGATCTATAGGACTGGTCCCTTCAGTCAGTCCAGTAGTTTATTGATGGTGTTCATTGTTGGGGTGGACAATTGGATCTGGGCCTGAGAGGAATCTGAGCTAGTCAGCCTGCTGGCTCTCCTGTTGTTACTCCCTCAGGGCCAGCTATCTCATGAGGCTAATGTGAGGGGTGAGATGGAGCACTACTCTTTAGAAGACCTCCTTTGTGACCTACCTCCATGCTAGAAGAGCCCAAAACACATGGAAACGCAACAGAGCTTCACAGCTTCCTGATTGCCATCTTGACAAGAATTAGAATCAACTAGAAAACAAACTTCTGGATTTGCCTATTAAGTTTCAGACTGAGTTAACTGGGATGGGAAACCTAACTCTTAAAATGATAGTGATGTGTTGTGGCCTGGCTTCCTGGACTGAATAGGAAGGAGAAAGTAAGCTGAGCCCCAGCATTCATTGTTCTTCTCAACTGTTGATGGATGCTGTGTGACCAGCTGTGTCATGCTGCTGTCGCAATGCCTTCCTTACCAGGATGGGCTCTACCTTTGAACCATGAGCCAGAAGAAACTCTTCTTCATTAGCTTGCATTTGTCAGTTTTTTATGGAAAAATCACCACAGCAATGAAAAGTAAACAAAGCAAGAGCTAATTATCAACTCATAGGAATGGACAGTTTTGAACATTTTGTCCATTCGAGCCTTGACCTGCTTTGATCCACATTGCAGTCCAGCCTCTCTTCATGTTAGCTTTCTGTGGCTGTGATCAAATGCCTGAGGCAAATGACTGTGAGGAGGAAAGTTTTTTTTTTCTTCTGGCTATGATTCCAAGGGTTTCAGTCTGTGGTTTGCTGGTTCCATTGCTTTTGGCCTATGTGGCAATGGTGGAAGAGCGTGTGGGAGGACAGCAGCTCAGGTCATGGTGGTAGGAAGCAGAAAAAGTGGGTGAGCATAGTCCTGGAGGTAAGGCACACCACTCAAGAACACATTCCTACCTAGCCCTCACCTCCCACTATTTTCCCA
Source organism: Rattus rattus (assembly GCF_011064425.1). Classification (NCBI taxonomy): domain Eukaryota; kingdom Metazoa; phylum Chordata; class Mammalia; order Rodentia; family Muridae; genus Rattus; species Rattus rattus. The sequence continues at coordinate 51,606,830 of NC_046165.1, read as the reverse complement.
ACCTCCCAATAAATATTGTTTTAGGAACAAGTCATAAACACATGAGCCTTTAAGGAACATTCCAGATCCAAACTATAAAACTCATAAAGTATACCATATTGTGAGCAGGCTAGTGATGTACCCATGCTTAACTGACAGTGTATTAAAAAATCTCCTCAAGATCTTGAATTTTAAACGTGGACCAAAGGAGTTTCTGACTGATCTTTCATAATTGCTTTCAATAGAAAAGGGAAATTTGAAAGCTTCCCTGATGACTCTGATATGTTCACATCTTTTCAGAGAAGCTAACAGTCAGCCAGGTTTGAGCAATAGGCTGTTCAATCTTGAAGGAAACTTAGAGATCAGTCATTCTGTTTGCTTTACAGATGGGGATCAGAGAGGTGAGGTGAATTGCCTAGGGCCTCCCAGATGCTGAATGACAGAGCCTGAGTCAGACCCTGACCCCTAGCTCAGTGCTCAATCATGCTGTTTACTTTGAATGATACTTAGGGACAAAAAAAACTCCCTCAAATGCACAGCACATCTCCAAAGGCCTAATGGGAATGGGGAAAGGACATGGGGTCCTCAAAGCATATGAACACTTCCAAGGGTGTATTATGATTGTGGGACTATTACCTGTGCAGTTTTCAAAATCACAATGTGAAGACACAGTATAAACTTGTCTTAAATCTTGTTCAGTTATGAATTTGGAGGTGGTGTATCTTGTTTAATCAACTACCCCATATCAAGTTTCCAAAGTGTATTAGTTATATTTCCAATTGCTAGAAAGAATACACAATTATAACAACTTAAGGTAAGAAATGTTGTTTTAGCTCCTAATTCAAGAATCATCATAAGAAGTTCCTAAAAACAAGAGCTTAAGACAATTGGTCATAAGGCATCTGTGGTCATGAAGCAGAGTGAGGAATACTGGTGCTTGGCTCCTTTCTTCTTCACATTCTCTTTAGGACCCAATGGAATGATGTAGCCCAAATTTAGGGTGAGATGTCCTACTTCAGTTAATCCAATCCAGAGACTTCTGTGTGTTTCTAGAAACATTCCCATAGATTCATCTCCTAGGTCATTTTAGATCCTGTCAACTCACTAATCAATATTAACATTACATACAGGTAGCTTAGACAATGGACTTTTTTCACTGTTCTGCATACAAAAACCAAAGCTAAAGTGCCAGGTGGCTAGACTGGTCTTCCTTTATCTTAGGCTTGGAAGCCATATTATAATAAAAACAGACTAGATTCATTCCTGATTATGATTAAATCTGTTCCAGAAGGACTGGGCTATGCTCTTCCTGTGACTTAAACTACAGATGGTTCTGTATAGTCTGCTCCAGGAAGTAGTAGCCATGCCTTTATTTCAAAAGGTTATTTTGACTACCTTTTTAGGACAACCTTGTTGTGACCACCTTGGCCATGTCTTTGATTCAAGAGGTCATTATGACCAACTTACTATGCTTATGTTCTGCTTCTATAAGCCTACTTTGTCAAATCTCACATTTGAAAACCCCCTACTCCTGAACTATAAAAACCCTCTCTTGAACTCTACTTTTAGGGAGAAATAGACTGTGAAAACAAATTTTAAAAAGTTTGCACTAATTAATTTGGCCATTTTGATTGCTGGTCCTTTTCCTCCCATCTGTGGGATTAACAAGATTATCTTGTGTCTGGTTTCTTTGTTGTAGGGATTATATGTTATTTTGTCATTAATATTTCTATGGTAGAAAAAAGAGAAAAGGAGAGAAGGGAGAAAGATAGGGATTAGAGATGAGGTGAATTTTCCAGGGATTGCCAGGTGCTGAATGGCAGAGGCTGAGTCAAACTTCAGGTGTCTAGACCCCTAGCTCAGTGCTCTCATCAGGTCATGCTTCTTACTCTTATGTTTCTTGTTCTATAGGTACTAATCCTTTAACAAGTGGTCCGTCTTCAGGCCTTCATCACCTTCCAAAGGCTCCAACTCTTGAACCACACACATGAGGGTTCAATAAATGAGTTTTAGAACATATAAGCATTGAATGTTTTAAACAAGAAAATATGTTGCAATGTTGATTGTCTAGTTACAAGAAGATCCTCCATAGGAAGTAGGTCTCCTAAGGGCCAAAGTGGTGGCTGCCTTAAGGGTCCCCTGATGTCTTAGGATGAAGAGGGTCTGTCTAGGACAAGACCTGTTCTCAGGGTAGTCTTTGAATGAGCTCAAAATTCAGTGGTGGTTCTCTTGGGCCTCTTGTCAATCATTCTAACCTTGCATCTCAACTTCAAAGAACAATGGGAGACAGTGAGCCTAGACAGAAGCTGCACCCATTCCAGGAAAAGGAAATAGATATCCTAGGAGCTTAAAGATGCCCCAAAGATATTTATGTTTTCTCAAACTCCTGTGATGATATTCTTACCACTACTGCTTCAAAATGTGACCTTATTTGGAAGTAAGACCACTGCAGATATAACCAGCTTAGATGAGAACATGTGGCAGAGGGTAGTGAGTACCATAGTTTCAAATGACTCCTCACGGATAGGGGAGCTTTGGATACAGACACACACCAGTGGAGGTGGGGGGACTGCAATGATGAATTAGAGGCTAAAGAATGCAAAATCTGCTGCTGGAAACATATCAGAATGGAGGAAAGATGTGTGGAGGCAGATCGTCCCAGACAACTCAGCCAGGACCAACCCTGTCCACACCTGATTTCAAGATCCCAGGACTGGGAGATCAAACCCTCAGTTTGTGGTGCCTTGTGGAAATTCTGCATACTGAACCTCATGTTGTATTATATCATATATAAATTACTATGAAAAAAGTTGTAGATTAAAAATGAAATAAAAGGGGTTGGGGAACTACTGTTGGGAGGAGGGATAGGGATGGGATGACTTAGGCTTATGCAAGCTTCGATGGAAAAATCACCAGAGTCTCTGGAATAGCATTGTGCCACCTGCAGTAGGACACATGTGCCCTTTGAGGAATAGCTCTTGGCACAGCATTGGATCCTGGAAGAGATGGAATATTCGGCCATGGGAAGCAAATGGCAGTGCATCTTGTAGCTTTGAATTATGAACTGGGCGTCATCAGACCTGCCTAGATCCTGATCTAAAGTCTGATCTAAAGTCAGGCAGATCCTGTAGTGGTGTAGAAAGAGTACATTTGGTGATAAATCCACATAGGATTATAGAGCAAAACTGTAAAGGTGGAGTGTTTGTGTGTGTGTGTGTATGTGTGTGAGAGTGTGTGTGTGTGTGTGTGAGAGAGAGAGAGAGAGAGAGAGAGAGAGAGAGAGAGAGAGAGAGAGAATATCAAGCAAAGGCATTGGGATGGAAAAAGCATTTGTGATATCATCTGTTCAAGAGGCCACATCTCTTTTCTGAAGTGTTCTTCTTTAATGAAAGAAAGTAACCATAGTTCCTTATTTCTTCATCTTTATAATTTGTAGATTATGAAGAACTCTGTCTCTTTATTCCTTATTGTCTTTTCCACATGCATCTCTTTATGGGCAGCCATGTGATCACGTTCAGTAAGAGCCAAGCCAGGCGCCAAGCTTAGATGGGAATCATGGCAAGCATACATGAAAGAGCAACAGGAATGCTGGAAGGAGGGTGGCTATGATTCTGGTCTGGAGCTAAAGAGGCTGAGGAAAATGAAACCAAAGTGCCCGCCTGTGTTAGGACCCAAACATGACCAATAGTGTTCTTCAGAAGAAAGAGGGCAAGGGGAAAGTGTTCTGACTACTGGTATAAAACAAAACAAAACAAAGACATGCAGAATACCAGGGGAATTTAGACAGGGGATGAGCAATTCAATGGTGTTAGAGACAATCTTTATACTGTGCTGGGGAAACCCCGTTCTGTTTATTCTTTTCTTCCTCCTGGCCACATTTACTGGACAACTGCCATCAGCAGGAACTGTTCAAAGGATCGGGGATGCACTGCTAGACAAGATAGATGAAAATCCTTGTCTCTGGGACTGTTGCTAAGTGATAGTGTGACTGCTTACAATAATTACTTGGCATGGAGAAGGTTCCCGAACCTTAAACAAATAGGACACCCCTTCTCATGTAGCTTATATGTTGGGGGATGTCAGGGGTGCAGATAAGTAACAGATAAAGCAATAAAAATATGACCTGTCATATCAGCAGAGGTAAGGGATAAGTTGAAAAGCTACGCAGGGAGAAAACAAAGCTGTGTATGGGTTGGGGTAAGGCAGAAAGTGAATGGCTTACAGAGAAGACAATATAGTGATTTAAGTAATGTGAATCATACCTTGAGTATTCCATGCATGAGAAATAAAAACCTCATAGTTTTGAGAGTAGGGCATGCTTGGTACTCTCCTGACCATCCCTAGGCTTGCCCAGATGGACACAGGGACGCTACTGTTTACAGATTCTTCAAGTCTCAGGGCTTTACATTCCCAGTCTATGTTTATGTTACCTAACAGTTTAACAGAGGTTTTACTCCATAATGGCTTATAGTCTCTTCAGAAAGAGATACACTCCTTTGCATATGTCTTAACCCAGAGACTTTGAATTAACAAAAAAGAAAAGATACCCTGGCTTTTAGATGAAGATAACAGCAACGCCCACAACACACACTAGGCGGGAGTCAAATAGGATGTGATTTAATTGTTTTTACATGCCTGTCTGTTATAGAGCAAGATATACTAACTAGTTCATTTTTTTCTGTTTCTTAACATTTATTTTGGACCCATAATAAACGATGTCAGGAATGAATGGCTTGAATAACAATCTTTATTTGATCATAGTTCTGAGCCCAGTAGGCTGGGCTTAGCTGAGTGCTTCTTGTAAGGGTCATTCTTGTATCTGTGATGCAGGCATTTATCTGGTGCACACCATCCAAGATGGCGCCAAGCACATGCCAACATTTGCATTCAAGCATCCTCAGCTAGGGCTTTGTCTTGTTTCCTATCATACAGCTTCTTCCCTCTCAGTAAGATAACCAGCTACTTTTAAAAGATAGCTCTTAAGGTCTTGGGTGGCCCCTGCTCAGAAGTCATACAAAGTATCTCTTGCCCCATTTGATTGGTCAAAGCAAGTCATGAAGTCATCTAACATGTAAGAGGAGGTATGGGCTTCAACTTTTAGTAGAAGTCATAGTTATGTCTTCTAAGAGTGTACATTATGAATGGAAATAATAAGCTGTGGTTAGGAGCAGTATACCAAGTCTACCTGGTAGTCTCAGTAAATCACTCCATTGTCCTTCACAAGACCCCCAGCAGTTTTTATGATTATAGCATCAAGCTTGAAGCCTATGTGTCTACTTCAAGTTTAGATGTAGGCAAGGCCTCTTGACATGGCTTCTTAAGCACACTGTTCCTCCTGATCCACAGGTTATTTGAACTTAAAAAGCAAATACATTTCTTCCCACCACCTTAAGGCACAATGGTGAGAACGGCATTTGATGTAGCTGGTAGACATTCATGCTTCAAATGGAGAGGAAGGGACTCACAAAATTGTACAGCAGTTATGAAGTCCAGCTGCTCACAGGTTGGGGTTCTCCATTTGGGTCAAAGAATGTCCTTAATTTGGGCCTGGTTTTTCATCTTGAAGGCATTGACTGGTTCATTGTCTGTCTCTCATAGATCTTTAACCCTTCTTTTACGCCCTTGGTTTGACTCTCTGAGAGAGTATTTTCTCTATCATAGGAAATTGCCCATTCCTGTAGTCAAGTAGCCATATTAGCCTGATTCTTGCTTTTAGAAAGTGGGGATTGAGAGGACTCTATTCACTTTGAATTGTGCCTTTGCTTTTAGTACAATATTGTACAGCTTTCGCAGTCAAAAATGCTCTAGAAGCTGTGGTCTGCCTTTGAATCTCTATGTCCCCAAATCCTCATGGAGTGCTTGCTTCTTTTGAGACAGACCCATCTCTTGGGAATTGCTATTATTACATTTGAAATAGCTCACAAGGACTTAGTTCCAAACTTTGCACTCCTGGGAGACAATGGAACCCTTAGGAGGTAGGGTCTGTAGGAAATCTTTTAGTACCTGGGTGGCCTTTGAAGTCAGAGAATAAGATTCTTCCCATTCTTTCTCATTTTCCTTCCTGACTATGAGCTAATAAGCTTCCTTTGCACTGTCTCATGTCTTGCCACCACAATGGGGCTGCCTTGTCATGGTTTATAATGACCATGGACTCTGAATCTGAGCCAAAATTCAACTTTTCTTCTTTTTAAGTGGGCTATCTCAGTTACTTGTTGCAGAGATAGAAACCCAGCTGACAGGTATTCTGCTCTTTCATGGGACAATTCTCTGAAGATTTTAAGACATCTCTGTATTTCCTGAAAGGATCTAGTCCCTGCCTTTTAGAAGTGTGATAGTGGGCTTTCACAAGTCTACCTGTCTTGTTTGATTTTTATGCTGAGCCCTTTTCTTATTCGAGGAGCACTGACTAGTTGTGAGGAACAGTTTAATTTTTCTAAACTGGCACATTTAGGGTCCTCTGTATTTCTTCTAAAATCTGACTGAAAACTGAACAGCTTCCTGCTTAATTCTGGCAGTCCCTTATCACACACAGCTGGAAGCATCCCATGGATGCTTTCAGCACTGAGTTGGAAGAGTCTCTCAACCTAATCGACAAGCTCATTAAGTACTGTCTCTCTTTCAAGTTTCTGTAGGCAACACTTATTTTCAATTATTTCAATACTCCATAACATGGAGCTACCCTTTTCCTAGCATGTACTTCAAGATTTTACACCATTTCCCCCCAACCTCACCAACCTATTCACTGATTCCACAGCTCCTCTTCTCTGTCATATCTCAAAGCCAATGCCACACGTTTTGGAGTTTTGTTACAGTGTTAACTCCTCTCCTAGATCTGAATTGCTTTAGTAGGCTATCTACTGCTGGCAACAAATCATTCCAAATTTTTGTGGTTTCAAGCAAGATACATTTATTTCCTCACTCTGTTGTGGTTCAGTAATTTGGGCCAATGTAGCTTGGATGGCTTATCTCGGTTCCACACAATGTTGGCTGGGTTCAATCACACAGTGGTCGTCAGTCTGTCAGTTCATCTGCAAGCTGGCTGATCAAGAAGGCCTACTCCTGTTGCTTCCAGCTGGTTAGGGATCCTAGCAGAGGTGCCTTGCTTCTCATCCATGTGGCCTCTTTAGCAGAAAGTCTGTACTTTCTGTGTGGTGGTGCTGACATTCCAAGAGCCTCAGTGTGCAAGCACTTTTAAATCCAGCCTGTATCACATTTGCTGATGTCCCTTAGCCAAAAAGAAAGTGAAATTGGGTGAATTCAAAGTAGATGTATCAAGGGGACTAATTCTGGTGGGGGTGGGGGTCAGGATGTATTGGGGACCACATGGAACAATCCCACAGGCTTGATAAACTCTTTGATCTGCTTCTGTTGGCTTCCAGACACTGTTTTAGGGAATTTTGGTGCTTACTCCTGTCTTAACTCATGCCTCTCTTCTTACAAGTGCATGGGAGCATTCCTCATCCCTCATCCCTCTTTAGAATGGTGTCATGAGGCCAGAGTATGAAAGGTAGGAGGTTATAGAGGAAAATATTTCATTAGTTCCAGACAGAATATAATTGCTAGTCTAGTCTAGTGTGTCTTCTTCCACTGGGCAAACACACTGATGGAGAGTGTTGTAGCTTCCCTTGGCTGACATGAAGCATCCTGGTGCCTGGCTTTCTACACTTTGCCACTGTACAATGTGTAACAATGGATCTTTAAATTTAAGCCATAAAGCCTCTGGTTTCCACCACACAACTCAGTTTAGTTTGACAAACACAAGCTCTTCTGCCTCTCTATGCATGATGAATTCTAGCTCCATCTTGAGGAATTTTTGTTGTGATTTAAGAAACAAAAAGAAAAGGGAATAAACCACCGAGTGTTGCATGGAAAAAAAATAGGAAGGAGAGGAGAATGATACTGAGCCAGTGAGAACTGTTGGTGGGATTTGGGGAGCGGGGTACGCCAAGCATTTATCAGAGCTTTCTGTATGCCAAGATTGTATGAACTGCCTGGGTGTGCCAAGATACACAAGACACACACTCTGAAGGAAGACAAGCCTCCAGGTGAATCTGACAAACTGACAACAAAGCGCACTAGAGAGTGACAGGAACCACTGCATAGTGTGAATGATCTTATTTTCTTCTTATAATTAGCTAATTGCCCCTGAGGCGATTTTCATAGGGAACTTTTATCCCTAGGGGCTGGGGTGGCAGCCTCTTTGGAGTAAGTATGTGGCCGGCAGAGCGTGGTGACATCTTTGAAGGCCAGCACTCATCTGGATTCATAGGATCTGTGGTTTGTTTAAAAGCCAGTCTCATTACTTTATAATCACATATCAAATTCAATCCTTGCAGATGACAAGTGCAGGGACAGAGGGGGATTCTTTTGAGGACACTATTTGCAGTCTTGAGGCAGGGACTGCAGTTGACACAGGAAAAGACTTTTGAGCATTCAATGCCAGCCCAGAGCCTAGGGCCTTAGCTCTTGGCTGGTATTCATGACTGAACTTGGAGTCTGACAAGGTAAAGCCACATCACAGGAAAGGATTAACCCATGAGACACTAACTCCCACCTAGAACTGGTTCCTGAATTGTGAAGGCAGATCTGCCTTGGATTGCTTAGGACCAGCCGAGCTGAGGCTGTATGAGATCCTTGGGAGGCCAACATAAGACAAGCATTCTTTTTTTTTTTTTTTTTTTATTAACTTGAATATTTCTTATATACATTTCAAGGGTTATTCCCTTTCCCGGTTTCCGAAACATCCCCTTCCTCTCCCCTTCCTTATGATCCCTCCCCACCCTCCCCATTGCCCCTCCCCGACAGTCTAGTTCTCTGGGGTTCAGTCTTAAGGACCCAGGGCTAACTAGGATATTCATTGCTACCTAAAGACAAGCATTCTTGAGGTCAGAGCCAACAGAGTTATTGCTGGTGTGATTTAACTGACAGATGTGATCCAGGTCCGGGTAGTGTGTGAAACAGATTTAACTGGTATAGATTTCAGTCTACACCATGAGATAAGAAGAGAGGCATTTTTTCCTTTAGTATTAATTTCATTTGTTCTAAGTCCCCAGTCTTATTATATTGATATTTCTATATCAAGCTCAAGACAATAAAAAAACTTAGCCCCATTAGAGGTACTTACTTTAACAGAGTCTTAAAAATGGCAGAGCATCAGTGGGACATCTCCGGTGTTCAGTTTATAGAAACATGGCCCTCTTTGAAGCCCATGTGTTCTCTTGAGACCCAGCCACTGTGCAAGTGTTGCATTGGGAATTGGATAAGTAGCACTCCTTGGTATAGTAACCCAGTGCCATTTATCCCAGAACTGAGTCACAGGTACATACTACAGAAGGTGTAAAGGAAGAGGAAACTTACTTTGTAAGTCCCAAGAACATCTCTGTCCCCACAGAGCCTTGTAAAGTATTCTGGTCTTCTCTAACATCTGCCTGTCATGTTGCTGTCCTGATATAAAGTTCTGGTGAAATCCTCTTTTCAGACAAGCCAGTCTTTCTTTTCAATCTCCAAGACTTTACACTTAAAAAGTAAGCACACATACACACAGAGACACAGACATCCCCAGCCCCACAAACGTGTTTATCCATAGGCAGTGAGCATAGAGCTGTGGTAAAGGGATGGGTCAGAATAGCAATGACAAGAGATATCATGGTCAGAAAGGACCCAGGTTATAGAGTTCTTACAAGAGCATATGTGTATGACAAGCTTAGAACCTGTGTATCTTTGACAAACTGGTGTAGGCTTACAAAGTGTCCAGGTAGAGCCTAGCCTGAGGAGAGTTCAGGATCCAGGAGGGATGAGAAAGGTTCAGAAAGCATATTTTTCTACTCCATGGTCTTTGGCAATGTTTATCCAGGACCTGCCATGTTCTTGGCAGGATGTAAGGTTTGGAGAAAATCAAAAGTATAGCCAGAGGAGCCACAGCATGGTGAAGGCTCAGGTGGCAGGATGCTAATGTTATGCTGGTCTATAGGTGATTCCAGAGCCAGCTTGTGCCAGTGATGTTTATATGTGTGGAGAAATACTATCAGGGGATACTTCAGGCAGTTGACAATTTCTCCTCCCATCAGTCTCAAAACATTCCTGGTTGTGTTTCTCTAGAAGCATCTTTGAACATCACTGTCGTTATACTCAAGAGAACAATTTTGAACCCATTTATCACTTTCTAACTTGTTGACAAGATTGTCCTCTTCCTACTCTTTGATAAGGCAAACACCATTGGTCACAGTGGTTCCAAGGAGACTAGAACTCAAGTGGAGAGGCTTGGCAGGATCACTATTACCCACAGGATAGCCAGAGGACTGCCTTGCTTGGCAGCGTGGCAGACTCATGGTCTATCAGAGATTGCAGAGCAAGGTCTTTCCTAGGTCCTCATTCTTGGAGTCCGTCTTCTTAAGTCAGATGTGGGTTTAGACTCAGTCACAGTCTTTTGTCTCTGGACAATGAGATTAACTCAACAGTGAGGCTATTCTGGGTCCCATGGGTCTGGTGAGCTCAGGGGAGTGACTCTGGCTAGTTTCCTTCTTGCCACCTGACCAGTTGTTCTCCACACTCATCCACTCCACAGTTGTATTAGTGCTGTGAACTGTAATTGGTTCTAATATGATTTTTCCTTGTCAGTCTCCAGTGGCGGGACCAGCAGGTTAGACAGGGAAGCTTTCATAGGCTCAAGACTCCTTGGTTCAATTCCTATTTGGGCTGAATATAGAGACCAATAGTGATGGTGGCTGATGGAGTGGGAAGCCGGTGTTTGGCTTTAGGACTACTGTGACCTCTGGTTTGGCACTTATTTGTCCACACTGTACACAGCACAATCTTCTGTGGCTGTCCCGACTTTTGTAAGCTTGGATGTTGGAGCGTGTCGTGTGTTGCGGCTCTTATACCTAGTCATTAGCATTTTTATTACCTGTTACAGTAGATGCTTAGTAAGTATTTGTGGCTCTGCAAATACCAATTTTATTTACACATCAAGAAATGATCCTCTCAACCATTTTCATGACCACTGGTCTTGCTCACGGAGAACTTTCTTCCTTGGGGATTATGTTACTTGGTCCTTTTGTTGCTGTGACAAATATTTGAGGCAAAAAGTTGAAGGAAAGAAAAATGTGACACCTCCATACCTTCTCTCATTGTACAGGATTGCTTTAGATCATCCTGTATATTTTGTTTTGTTTTTCCATATGAAGTTGAGAGATATTCTTTCAAGGTCTGTAAAGAATTGTGTTAGAATTTTGATGGGCATTGCACTGAATCTGTGGACTGCTTTTGGTAAGATGGCCATTTTCATTATGTTAATGCTAGCAATCCATGAGCGTGGGGAATCTTCCTATCTTCTCATATCTTCTTCAATTTCTTTCTGCAGAGACTTGAAGTACTTATTGTACAGGTCTTTCACTTGCTTAGTTACACTAAGAGATTTTATTGTATTTGTGGCTATTGTGAAGTGTGTTGTTTCCCTGACTTTATTCTCAGACCATTTATCATTTGTCTAAAGAAGGGCTACTGATTTTGATTTTTTAGTTAATTTTGTATTCAGCCACTTTGCTGAAGGTGGTTATCACCTGCAGGAGTTCTTTGGTGGAGTTTTTGGGGTCACTTGCATATCCTATCATATCATCTGTGAATGATACTTTGACTTCTTCCTTAGAATTCCTATTCCCTTGATATCCTTTTGTTGTCTTGTTGCTCTAGCTAGAACATATATTGAAGATACATGAAAAGACTGGACAGCCTTGCCTTGTCCCTGATTTTAGTAGAAGTGGTACTACAGAGAAATAGTAATAAAAACTCAATAGTATAGAAACAGAGAGGTTGATCAATGGAATCAAATCCTTCCCCCAACTCTTCCATAAATGCCCCCCACCTAAATCCAATGTTTGGCTGTGGGCCTCTGCATCTGTTTCAGTCCACTGCTGGATGAAGCCTCTCAGAGGACAGTTATGCTAGGCTCCTGTTGACAGGCATAACAGAGTGTCACTAATAGTGTCGGGAATTAATGCTTGCCCTTGGGATGGGTCAGAGGTTAGGCCAATTACTGGTTGGTCATTCCCTCAGTTTCTGCTTCATCTTTGTCCCAGGATTTCTTGTAGAGATCTATGCTCAAGATGAAGGTTCTTCTTCAAACAAACACAAACAAGCAGACAAACATCCAGGTCAGCTTAAAAGCAAGTGTTCTATGGAAACTTTGAGTTTCAATCTGCTTTAAGATGTTTCTGGTAGACAGAGTGGAGGTGTCTTCTCCTCCTTCACAAGGGCAGATTCTTAACACACACACACACACACACACACACACACACACACACACACACACACACTCAGAGAGAGAGAGAGAGAGAGAGAGAGAGAGAGAGAGAGAGAGAGAGAATGTTGAGGCTTTACCTGACTTATCACATGTATGTGAGCATCTTACTTGTGTTTAAATAAAACAAAACCATGACTTGAGGTTTCTCCCTTAGATCAGTCCACTCTCTGTGGGTTATTTTATTCTCTTTTACTCTGGCTTTTGCTCTTTGAGGCCTCGTTAATGCAGATACCTGATTAGTGAAGCTCTCTGCAGTTCAGATCTTGGGAGCTGAACCCCTCAGGAAATAAGGTTTTCCCTGTGGGCAGTTCTGACAGGAGCTACAGTGGAAGAAACAGGCAGAGACTCTTGACTCAAATGAAGGGATTAATTATGAATCTTGTCCAATGGGTCTATCCCTGTCTAGCACTGTCACCAATAATTAAGAGCTGACAATATAGCTGTTTTCAATGAGAATTCTCACCAGGGAAATTCAAAGTTCTTTAGAAACATCACCTGAAGATCCTTCCTAACACCCTGGAAGCGAAGTGTGATGAATCCACTGGATGTTTGAATGTAAAAGCACTTGAGGGAATATTTGAGAGGACCAATGTGTTACAGGGGAAAGGATGCAGGCTTAGAGGCAGATGAGGTCTAATTTTTGAGACTCGTCCCTCACACTGTAGACAAATCATAGTGAGTAATTGGCTTCAACTTTTGGATTCTTTATTTTCTTAGTTGTGGAAATGAAAGTAATAAAATAACATTGTTTAGCCAGCATCCATTATTAATAAATACTATAATAGCCATAACTTAGTGACCTCCACTATAACATTACATGTTATTATCCATGTCTCATCTTAATTTACAAAAGATTCAAATCAATCTTGTTCTTTTCGAAAGACAGATACCCACATATGCATACCTGCACACATTTGTACACATGGAATTTAGAAAAAAGTCAGAGCTCAGCATCAGTTAGGAAAATAATAAGGAAGGGTGGGACTGGCATTCAGAGATAGGGAAAGCATTAACATGTTTCTTATCCTTTCTGTAACCTTCTTAGTTTATGATCTAAGTTAGACTACGTGTGGCATTTAAAAAAACGGATCCTTAAATTATTAAGCAGGACTATCATTTGAAAGAAAAAGACCATTGGGATGGGGATCAAAGTCAAGGCACTGAAGAATGCAGAACATAGTTTCTAGTAGGTGAAATGGGGAACCTGAAAGTTCAGGCTAGTTAGACAGACCCTTCACAGTCTGGTGGGGAAGAAGTTGCCATGAAGGTCACACACTTGTGATTCTCAAAAGCAGCCACCATCATAGATGACAGAAGTAGGTATCATGATCTTGATGAATTCACACCTGTTATCTCACTCAGCACCCAGGAGGCTGAGGCAGAAGCAATGTGAGTTCAAGGCCAGTCTCAGCTACATAGCCAAACACAATCCAAAATGGTATCAACTCAACTATAAAAGCTTTATCTCTTGAAACTGTCAGGAGGTATGGATGATGCTGGGTAGTCGCAAGGATGCAGGTAAAGTAGGGATATCACTTGGACACAGCTGACTCAGGCTGGTTGTAACCCATGCTTATGTTTTAGTTCATCCTGGCTGCTCTAAAATTTGTCCTAAATCTTGGATAACTTGTGGATAATATAAATTTGTTGGAGGCTTGAATGTAAACAATGGTGGCACCAATGTACTGGTAGCCTGTGTGAGTGAGTTTATTTAGTACTTCAAAATTGACCTGTTCCTGCTCTGAAGGAGAAAGAGCAAAGATGGCCAAACAGTTCCATTTATGCTTTATAAAGACACCAGTACTATTCAGGAGTGTGGAAACTCGTGGGTGGATGATCTCTAGAAGATTTACCCTAAAGAAAAGTTACACATTTATAAATTGAACCCTCATTTTTCACTTCAGATACTTATTTACTTTTGTTCTACTCTTCCTTTCTAAAATTAGATTACAAAATAATTAGTTTCATTAAGACCTCTCTGTGTGACTTAATGAGAGAACTAGACCACGAGAACTACACTGAGGCCCAAAGGCAAATCCTTATTCAGGGTAGGAATTTCTTGGCTGTCTGCAAGAGAGAGAAGAGAAACCCCACTAAATGGGGAGTTTAGGTTTTATAAGGTGCTTTAAATTGGAGAGAGGAAGGCATCTGGGACTGTAGTAAGTAACATTTTATGAGGGGAGCTGTTCTGGCTGTTAGGATAGCAGGAAGCTATGGTGAAATTCTTTTCCTGAGATAAAGGGTCAGCAGATTTGTGAGAAGGGTAGAATATTTGGTTTCCATTTCTTCAAAGGGTCTGGGTCCCACACAGGTCACTTATCTTGGTGTCTTAGGGTGACTCCATCTTGGGCCAAGGTTCTAGGCCAGACCTATGTTTCCCATGCATGCTTATGTTCACATGCATTGCCCTCTCTTGTGCTTCCTCTTCCTTTCCTCAATTCCCCTTAATCTATTTTTATTTCACACACACACACACACACACACACACACACACACACACACACACACACGATATTTATCTTTCTGAATCTGGCTTATTTTTTATTTAGCAGTGTGCTCTCCATCTATCTTCCTGTAAATGTCATCATTTCACTCTTTATGGTTGAACAAACTCCTTTGTGTATATACAGCACATTTTCTTCACCCTTTTATATGTTGATGGATATGAAGTTGATTGTATATCTTGACCACTGTGGATATTCACTGTGACTATCAAGCACCTGCACAGCGCGATGATTTAGATCTTCTGGAGTAGCCTCGTTCCATCATATGGTGATTCTGTTTTCAGGTTTCTGAGGATCCTCCACCCCGGCTTAGAGTGTTTATGTAATTAATGTAATTGCAGTTCTGATCAAGTTTCAACATGAGTTTCTGAGAGACACATGCAAACCACAGCACTGCAGAGAATAGAGCACCCTTAACTAGGGCTGGAAAGATTTTGACTCGTTCAAACATACATTTGTCATGTAAGCAGAGCAGAGATTTGGATGGAAAAGAGTTGAGTGATAGAAACTCAGGGGTGTTCTCCACTCTCACATTTCTTTGGTGGCTTACAAATGGATTCTTGTTCTTCAGATGTTTTCTGACATCAGGCTGTGATAGGATTGGCTGTCACACCCTTTTTGCTGCTCTCCACATTTGAGTGTAGGTGATGATAACATTTGAGACCTTGATCGGTGTGGATTTGGGGAACTCAGAGGACAAAACACAGACAGCTGCCTCCTCAGCTGCACCCAGATCTCTGCATTTTATTTTGGGATGCACAAGCCCTTTGGCCTGGGCTGGTGCTAGGAGAAGGAGAACTGGAGGCAGGCCTCTGCATTCTAGATTATGTGTCAGCTGCTTTTTATCTCTGCCTCTCACAAGACATTCCCATCTGCTGTGGTTCATCTAGGGCAGTCTAAAGATATTGTCTACAGAATCAACTATATGCCATGATTCCTTTAGGGCTGTTCATTTAATAGTGCCAGGATTTAACTTGAGAGCCCAAATGTATTTTCTCACCGGTCCTCTCTTCTCTTAGCAGCCTACACTGAAGCTTGGGTTTCTTTTAGTTCTTTCTCTCCCTCTCTCCCTCCTTCCCTCCCTACCCTCTCTCTATGTGAATTACATTAAGCAAACCTAAACTTGCCTTCATGAGAAAGCCTTCACATGTATCTCTTCATACATACAATTGTAACCTAACTCAGTATAGAAGCAACTGGAAAATCCATCTTAGGACCTGGCTTTTGTTGTGGTCATTACACAGGCTTGGCCATATCAGATTCAAATAGGTTGTTAGGCTGCCCCTGTGCCTCATTACCATTTTTTGTCTACAAATGCAATCTCCCCACATGGCAGACCTGGAGCCCCTGTGAGGAGGCATGATCTATTCCAGCATATGCACAGATAGGTGATGGATGCCCAAAGTCTGGTTATGGGGTATCACAGCAGCAATTTTGGCAGGGAAAGATGTCAAGGCAGGTGTTAACAGCTGTGCACCGAGACTGTAAAAACCCAATGTGAAATAGCAATATTTTCCAAATCATATTATATAATATATATGTATATATTTTGAGAAAATGTCTGATACAAATTTTTTACTAAATTTATTTATTTATTTAGTGCGTGCGTGCGTGCGTGTGTGTGTGTGTGTGTACACATGTTCCTGCATAGATGGTGGTCAGAGACCAACTTGAGAGAATTGGTTCTCTCCTTCCATCGTGTTTAATCATGGGGATTGAATTTAGGTCTTCAGGCTTGATAGCAGCTAACTTTACCTGCTGAGCACGTCAAGTAACTTTTGAGGAGTTCTACATCCTAAGCATTTCCTCTTGGCTGTTCACGGCAGCTTGAAGTCCTGGGAAATGACTGTGTAAGGAAACATGATCGATTTTATCCATCTTAGATGTTTTCTCTCCACTCTGGGCATCTTACTCTTGTGGCAAAGCATTAAGGAACAGTTAACATGAGCTCCAGGAGAAAGCTGAACAGAAAAAGGTACTGTGAGAAACTGGCAACCTGAGTTCAATCCTTAAACCCATATGTGCTGAAGAGTTTTATGTCAACTTGACACAAACTGGAGTCGTTTGAGAAGAGGTAACTTCAACTGAGAAAATGGCCTCTCCAATCCCCAGATTAGCCTGTGTGCATATCTGTAGTATGTTTTTAAAATTGACGATTAATGTAGGAGAGCTAAACCTAACCCTAACGGCATGGTGCTACCCCTGGGCTGGTGTTCCTGGGTAATATAAGAAAGCCTGTAAGCAGAACTTGTCTATGGTCTCTGCTTCAGTTTCTGCTTCTATATTCCTGCCCCGAGTTTCTGTTCTGTCTTTCCTCAGTGATAGTTAAGCTGTGTAGTGAAATACACCCTTTCCTCCACAGTTGCTTTGGTTGTGATGTTTTGTAACAGTCATAGAAACCCTAATGCAGACACTACATAGAAGTGGAAGGGGAGAATCAACTCCATATGCATGCACTCACTCATATGTCCATCATATGTATATATACAATAATGATAAATGAAAAACTTGAAACAAGGAAACACTTGACAGTGTTCACTACTGAGATCTACATAGCTTTTGGGATTGGCCAGAGTGACCAGGAATAAACTACAAACACACATACACAACAAGCTGGATTTGATGGACCAGAGAACTCAGCCTTTTAAGGCTAGACTCACAACCAAAATGCCAGGAAAAGTTGGGATAGGTGTGGGCTCTGATAGAGATGTGCCAGCAGCAGCTTGGGAAATCAACACATTGATTATACACAGCATGAGCTAAAAGGCAGGTTAGCTGATCTCAGTAGGGGTTTTCCTTGGGGAGCAGTCTCAGGCTGCTGTCATCCTAGAGGAGGATGTAGTTGATGCTTTCTGCACACATTGTCAATATCTGTCTTGGGACTAGGGGGAAGGCCTTGCTAGTCCTCTGGATCTGGGCCAATCGGGATCCTTGTTATGGGCATGACTATACCAATGGCATACATTCACTGAGAACTTCATCTGCTCACCAGTTTGCTTCCTAAGCTGCTGTTTTAGTTGATCTATAATGGGCCATCTCACGTCTCTCCAGTGTCTTCAGGCTGAAGGACACTGAGGAACCCTTCATTTTTAAAGGATGATTTTCTCTTTGAATTTGTGTTAGGTTCCTGTGGCTGTCATAATCAAATGACATAAGCTGTAAGGCTTCAAACAACAGAAGTATGTTTTCTCACATTATGGAAGATAGAGCCCCAAATCAAGGTGCCAGCTGGGCCAGCCAGTCTCTCTCAAAGTGTCACCCCAATCTCAGTCTTTGCTGCCACATGTATAGCTACTGGGTGCTAGAACTTCAGTATAACTATCTTGGGGACATAAATTAGTCCTAAGCGACTTGTTTTCCTTTATCTACTTGTGCATGTGTTCATGTGTGTATGTGTGCATTCATGTATTATGTGTGTATGTGTATGTGTACATATGTGTATAGTGTTTATGCCTGTGTATGCATATGAATTTTTTACATGTGTGTAGATACATGTGTGTGGGTTCTTATACACTTTGCACTCATGCCTATGGATGTCAACATACAGAGAGGCCTTATGTTGATGTTAGGATCATTCTCCATCTCTTTTTTACCCTATCCAAATGAAGCAGCTTCTTTCCGTGATGGCCAGGATTCACCACTATGGCTAGTCTTGCTAGCCAGCTTGCTCTGGGGACCCTCTGTTTCCACACTCTGAGGCTGAAATTGCAGGTGGGCATCATGCCCATTGGCATTAATGTGAATTCTAGAGATCCAAAGTCTTCCTACTTGTGCAGCAACTACTTAACCACTGAGCCATCTCCCCAGCTCCTAGGAGACATTCTTATTTTTTAATAGAATCCTTGGAACACATTTTGAGAATGTGCTGGCCACTAGAATTTGAAATTTTGAGTTATGTAGCTTCCTGGTAAAACCACCAGGATGAATTATTTAAACACTCCATCCCTTGATAACAAGTGTAGAATTGTTGGGGTAACAACATGAAGGATATTTCCCTGCACAGATGGGTTTGGTTTTAGAGAGGCTGATCTGAAACCATTCTTTCTGCCCTGAATGGGCTGCCAGACAGATTGTCTGTTACAACTACAACAGCTATCACCAGTAGAGAGGGACATGTGCCTGTCAGCAATCTTCCTCAGTCACCTGCATGTTGCTAGTACATCCAAGATTCTGCCAGGACAGATAGGCCCGAAATACATTTCTCTCTTTATTATTTTTATGAAGTTCATATTTGAAAACTATATTTATATGTTTTCACTCCTTCTCCAATCTCTCCTGTCCCCAAATTCCTCTCAAATTCATAACCTCATTTTTATTTACACACGCACAAATAAACACAGACCATTGTGTCCATTTGTGTTTGTGTGTTTGTATTTAGGGATGAATGCTGGGTTGGATAACCTATCAGGGGTCTCTGGAAAAAACTGATTCTCCTTGTCTTAGTAGCGAATACTTGCCTATAGCTCCTCACTGAAGGGTAGAGTCTTGGAAGATTTCCCTTAAGTACATCGACAGGTCAATTGATGCTGACCTTGAGCACATTTTGTTTTGGCTCTCATATTGTTGGGATTTCATGGGTGCAATTTCTTTATCATGTATAGAAGGTTCTAGATCTCAGAAGACAACATGTCCTGATTCCTACAATATGTCTGCCTGTCCTTTCACAATGTCCCCCTAGACTTAGCTTTAGGGGGTGTGTTGTAAATGTATCTATTGAGGCTGAATACCCTATGGTCAGTTGCTCTTTCCATTTTGACCAGTTGTAGAGGTCAGTTATAATCTCTGCCAAGGTAGGTCTTTTTATTATAGCCCATGAACATCCCAGCTAAACATCTCCAGATAACATTAAATGGAGGTTTGTATAGTCATTGTGGCCTAGTGGAGAGCACTAGCATTAAAGCTAAGGCAGTTACTCTAAATGCCTGTATAGCCTCTCCATATTTCTACCACACTTCTATGAAAACAATAATGATATCTGTGTTTCAAGACTAAGATGGCATAGGTCATAGTGTTCATAAATTATAAGTCTGGGAAAGAACAGAATCCTTAGGGAGGGTGGAAAGAACCAGCTTTAATGTTAGTATAGCTATTATTGTTGAGAAGCTTTATGCTGATAATAAGCGTTGGCTTTGGACAACATTACCAAGTCAAGTTTGTGGCTGTCTGCCTGCCCACTTCCTATTCTGTGACATTTTTCTCCTTAAGTCTTACCTGCCCTTGCTAAATGCAGCTCTGCGGTTGACCTGCTGATGTGAGTTGGTGTGGTTCTGGCTATATAAAATGGAACTGCTGATTTTAACAGCCCTGTTATTAGGGGCAGAGGAGGCTCTGCTTAGAAAACAGAAGGAAGCCAGCCCTTCCTGTAATCAGAAGACAAGCCTTTGGCAGGGGCTGTAGAAAAGGGAAGGCACTGCCCGTTTTGCCCTTGGAGGAGATGCATCCTTGGAGGGAGATCTTTTGGAGTCTGGTCCCTGAGAAATCATCTGGAGTTTAGAGGATGAGTCTTAGTGGAACTGGAGCCCCTAGACCTGGTAAGGAATATAGAATGCTAGTATAGCCACAGCAGGAAGTACTGGGAATTCATGTGCGAGAGACCCACTGGGGAGTGATAGAAAAAGTAATGATGGATGAAAGGGATTATTTAAAAATAAAACAAACATTGAAAACATCTGAAAAGCAATTCATACTCCAAACAGCTCCTCTAGAAAGACTCTCCAAGCCTGCCTGCTAGTACTTTCTTTTGGATTGAGACTCCTTATTGTTAAGACTCCCCTATCGAAGGGCTGGAGAGATGGCTCAATGGTTAAGAACACCGATTGCTCTTCCAGAGGTCTGAAGTTCAATTCCTAGCAACTACATAGTGGCTTAAAACCATCTGTAATGAGATCAGATGTCCTCTTCTGATGTGTCTGAAGACAGCGACTTCAGTGTACTCATATACTTAAAATAAATACATCTTAAAAAGAAAGACATCCCTACTGAAACGAAAACATCTATGAAAGTGGATGATGATGTCACTTCTTAACTATGACTGTGGATAATATTGGGGATAGATTTATTGATGGGATAGATGTATTGATTAGCTCAAGAACTGTAGGACTTGGTGACTACCCTGTAAGTCTTATAGTGACTGGCCAATGCAAATTCTTTATCAGGTCCCTGTCATTGAATCACAGGTAGATTAAAGGACTACAGACCTATTGTGCTATGAGGAAGAGGATGGAAAATGGAAGAAAGAATGCATCAAGATAGGAGTCTGCCCAGAAGCTTTATAATTCTGGGGAAAGAGAGATACAAGGCTCTACAAAGAGAAACAGTATGGCATTAAGTGTATGGAGACATAAGATCTGAATTCAGGTTCTAATTCTACCACTGACATCTATGATATGCTCTCTGAATCTTGTTCTTGTCTACTACAAAATTGATATTGATGCAGTGATACTGTACTGGGTAGCTGCTACAATATGCAGCTAGAATGGATGCACAATTGTGTATCAATGAGAAAAGGAGGGACTGGGAATGTAGCTTCTTTGGTAGAGTACTTGCCTAGCATACATGATGCCCTGAGTTTGTCATTTAGTACATTTGAACTTACAAGCAATGCTCAATGCCCAGGGCACACTAGGATCATGTAGAAGTTCTCCCATCAGTCTGTGCTGCCTCTTTTATAAGTGGCAGGGAGCTCCAGTCATGGCAAGTGAAGACAAAGAACTGTCTTTTTAGATTCTAGTCTGCCAGTGCAGGGTGCTATGAGCCTTTGCTCAGAGTTAAGGGATTCCCTTTCTCTTTAGAACCTTCAAAGAAGTTTCTGACTCAACATGACGGGTGTGTAAACCTGCAAACATGACACTTGGGAGGAGGTAGAGTGAGGAATATCAGGAATTCAAGGATATATTTAGCCACATAAGGAGTTAGAGGCTAGTCTGGACTACAAAAGACTGGGTCTCAAAAAGTGAAGGGAAAGAACTAGCCATTAGATTGTTAGTGTTTTCATTTAAGGCAGAGCACTCTCAGAGCTATGACAACTGATTTTATGTTTCTGGCAGTGAGACACAATGGACTGTATAGTCTTGCATCTTGTTTTTAAGTCACATAGGAAGTATTAATTTACTACAAATTGAGAATCTATTTTAGTCTGACATCTGACAAAGAGTGAAAATTTCTTCCAAACACTGAGCTAAACATCCCCTATCTTGCCCATGTGGACAAAGAAGGAGGCTTCTCCTAGCTCAGTTAGACCTCTCTTTGTAGAGATGGGGCTATGGCATCAAATGGCTGGTCCCAACAAGGTGAAATAGGCAGCCAGCAATGGGGAGGAGCTCAGATGGTAATCAGCATTTTGGTAAAGGCACTTTGGCAAGCACAATGGCCAGCACTAACCTGTTGAGGGAGAAACTTAAAGGTCCTAAAAAGAAAGAGAATCCCTTGGCTCTGAGCAAAGGCTCATGGCACTCTGCACTGGCAGACTAGAATCTGAGCAGAGAAGACTTTGTCTTCACTTGCCATAGCTGGGGCTTCCTGCCATTTATGGAGGAGTCTATGCAGATTGGGAGCAGAAATTCTTCATGATCCTCAGTGTGCACTGGGCGTTGGGCATCCTCTATAAGCTCAATTCTCTCACAGTGTGCAGACATTCACTTTTGAGCAATCTATTTGCCATTCATAAAACTGTCAATGATGGAGTTGCAAACGTATTCTCTGTGGGAACCTGACTTGGTGATTAGATTCAAGGTTCTGGTTGCACTAGGAAGGGCTAACCCAGGGAAGAGTTTCCCTTAAAGAGTGCCATCACATGGGTAGCTATTCATCACATCAAGATTGAATCACAAAGGGTTAGAAACACATGAAGAAATGTATAGCGATTCCAGTGAGGAGCTAAGGAAGGTCTTGTGCAGTACGACAGTTGAGATGAGACAGCAGGGACGTATGGTGTTGTGGTATGAATACTTTCAAACCACACTACTAAGTGTGTAGTAAGACTACTAAGTCCATGTAGAGATTTAATCTTTATCATGAGGTTCATGAAGAGACCAAATAGGTGGAGCTTTTAAAATGTGGTTTCATCAAGAAAAATTCATCCTCATCTCATCCACTCATAAGTTGATAGATGAATGTCTTAGTGGGTTACTTTAAGAGGAAGTCCATTCTAAAAAATGGAAGGACCGAAGGAGCTGAAGGGGTTTGCAACCTCATAGGAAAAACAGCAATATCAACCAACCAGAAACCCCAGAGCTTCCAGGGACTAAACCACCAACCAAAGAGTACACATGGGGGGACCCATGGCTCCAGCTGCATATGTAGCACAGGATGGTCTTGTTTGGCATCAATGGGAGGGGAGGCCCTTGGTCCTATGGAGGCTTGATGCTCCAGTATAGGGGAATGCTGCAGTGGTGAGGTGGGAGTGGGTGGATGGGTACGGGAGCACTCTCATAGAAGCAGGGGGAGGGGAATGGGATGGGGGGCTTGTGGAGGGTAAAGTGGGAAGAATGATAACATCAGAAATGCAAATAAATAGAATAATCAATGAAAAATAAAATAAAATGGTAGGGCAGTATCTCTTGGAGGTAGTCTTCTTGCCTTGTAACACTATGGTACTGAAAATCCCAAACAGCAAAAATGGCTTCATCAGCTATGACCTTTTATCCTTGACCTTCCCACACCATCAAACATCAAAGAGGTGGATGTTTGTCTTTACTCATAGTTACTCTGGCTATAGTATTCAGTTACAGTAACGGGTGGTTAATGGAGACAGGTAGGATATTTGGAAAAGTACATGTTGACCAGCAAGAAGCCAGTGACTCAGGCTAAATGAAGTAATAGGGCAGTGGTAAAGCCTGAAGGAAATAAATGGGAGGGCTTGGGGGAAACCACCTATGCATGGTTCTGCTGGGGCAGAGCAGGGGCTGAGTGCTGGGATTCATCCACAGATGTGGGACTTACAGAACCAGGACTCTGGGCACAGAGATCCATGGGCTTCCTGACTTGGCCAGAGGTATTAGCTGACCTAAACATGCCCTTTGTTTGTCTTCTTAGCCATGCCACCTGCAGTTCCCTTTCGCACGCATTTTCTGCTTTGCTTGGAAAATGATGCTGGCATTTTCTGGAGTTGCTACAGGAAGCTCTTTAAATGAAAGTACTAAGTACAGGTTTACACCTCACCCAAAATACTTACAAGCAGAAGTGCTTCATGGTTCATATTTTTCTTGTTTTGAAACATTTGCATGTACATAATGAGATACCTTGGGAATGAAATACAAGTTTAAACATGAAATCCATTCACATTTTCACATATTCTTTCTATGTGTGTCCTAAAAAGGTCATTTATATTGTATTTATAATGATTTTATGCCCAAGGACTGGGTATGCCTTGACCCATCATTCTTTAAGTTTGTGTTGTTATGTTGACACTCGATGTGCCTTCGTATTTGTAGCACTTCACATTTCTGATTTTCATGGGAGGGTATGGTCAACTGTGTTACCCTTTTCCCTAAGCAGAGGGATGAAGGCTTAGAGTCTTTAGAACGGGTGTCACTGGAAACCTAGACTAACCCTGTTGATGTCGCTCATTGCTTGTGTCACTAATCTACCTCCCTGGGTCATTACCTGGTACAAAAGGTGGTTGGATGGGGCAAATCAGAAGCATTTCAGTGCTGGAAATGAAAGCATCTGTGTCCTCCTGCTTATCTGGAGGTGAAGCAAACTGCCTGCGGTAATTTGTATGATTAACCCTCGCTGAAAACTCAAATAGAGCCTTAATAAACTGAACTTTCTTGTTTATCTAATGTGAATGTACATGGATGTGTGCATTTGTGCATATTCCATGGCATGTATGTGGAGATCAGGGGCCAACTTTCAGGAGCCTGTTCTTTCTTTCCACTGTGAAGGTTTATGGGAATAGAACTCAGTCACCAGGCCTGATGGCAGGTGCTTTTTCCCACACTCCCTGCCCTGAGCTGTTTCACCATCTCCAAGATGGCATTTTGTGGCCTGAATGAGACTCGTGCTGGTTAATCTGATTGATAACTATTTAGGATTTAGAATCAACTAGGGAAACAAACCACTGAACATCTGTGTGGAATCTCTAAATGAAGTTAGTTGAAATGAGAAAGATAATCCTAAGGGTAGGTGGCACCATCCCATAGGCTGGGGTCCTGAATGTATGACCAGGATGGGGTAAGCACCAGCATTCATCTCTTTCTCTCTGCCTCCTGACTGTGCATGCAGTGTGACCCCCGGCACATGGACTGTTCCCTTACAATGTGAGTTAAAACAAACCCTCCTTTCAGTTGCTTTTGTCCGTTATTTTGCTTTGGAGACAAGATAATTAACTAATGCAAGTCTATAAAAAGCAATTGAGCAGCTTCCTCACAACCACCTAGATTACTTGATGTTGTTTGGCCCCACATGTGCAGTTGAAGGTCTGGAGAAGAAACATCTCCAAAAAGACCCCAGGCAGAGAAATGAAGGAGCTGGTACAAAGACGGGCAAGTGCCCAGACTGTGTATGCCTTTGGAGCCAAGGGTCAGAGCACAGCTAACTGTGTTGGTCTGACCTCTGGATGTGTATCCTTTGGGGCCGACAGCATCTTGAAAGAGGGTGAGTCAGCCTCTCTGCTTTTTATTTTCCCAATGAAAAATTTCCTTAAAGAAATTCTAGTGGCGGAAACGATGGCATAATTGCACCCCTGCTCTGTTGTCGCAGTGTTTTCCAGCTGCTCTGACTATTTATTTCCCCCTCAGGACCTGCTTGCTTCCCAAGAGGAGAGGGTGTTTAATAACAAGGTTGCTGAGAAAGGTCATTGCCAGGGAACAGAGTCACGCAGTCCACACCGACATAGCCTCTGGGCATCCCCATCCCTAACAGAGGGATAGATAGGGGGCAACTCTTCTCACTAGCTCACACCTCAGTTCCAGCCTTTGGCTCCTGCCCTCCATTTATTTCTTCTCCACAGCCACCATTGTTAACTGTCATGGCTAAGTCAATGTCTCTGGGAGAAAAAAAAATCTGCTTCCTGGCATCCTTGGTTGGCTGTGTGACAAGTCAAGGTTACCTTGAAAAGAATGCAGAGGGGGTGGGGAATTTATCCATCTAGCAAGATGTGAGTCACACCAATGTGATATCATCTGAATCACAACCTGATTCCATTAGTCTTGACTGTGGAAGGACGTTAAGCACTAGGAGAGAGCAAAATGCACCTACTTACAAGGCATGCGCATCCTGCACCAGAATGCACCAAATGCATACACTGGGACATGTAGACACATAGCCCCATATGCACAGTCATTGGCCTCCTGTGTCTGGGAAGCAGGTAAAGTTCCATTGGTCTTGGAGCAAGTAAATGTAGGTAGAGAGAGAGAGAGCTGCCTTTGGCAATGTTAATGAGGGTAACCTTCAGGGGTTGGGAATATGCATGCAGTGTAGGATCATGGGAGAAGGAAATGCTGGCCTTCCTCTCAGCAGAAAACATAGCAGGGTTTACAGAATGAGGTTTAATCATGCTTCACTCTGTCCTCACTTGATGTACCTCATGCAGGTAAAGCCTAGCTTCCTTGCGCACGTGGTCCCTGGATGCTTTTCTTCAAATCAAAACACAACTCACCTCTAGCTATGGTGTTTGGAAGCCAGGCATGGAGGCCACTGTGATAGCTGAAGGTCTGACTCCTTCATGTTATCAGGTTTCTTCCTGTATGAAAACAGAAAGTATCTGCTTACTTCACAGTATATCTGCAGGGAATTTTATATTTTGTTTTCTTGATCTAATGATGAGATTGTTGGCATGGAGCAGCTGGCATTATAGCCAAAATGAACCTTAGGGTTTCTGGAGTCCTCAATTTTTTCCTCTAAAATGGGTATAGGAAAATCTACTCAACCTATCAAGTTGTCACATGTGTCTCTGCAGACTGAGTCTGCACTGAATAATGTAATCCTGAGGAAGTGGAGCCCTTGGAGCAGAAGGGATCATGATCTAAACTATTGTTTACAGGCTACCATTCCTTACTTCTGCTTATTTTTTCCTGGGGCACATTCTCTGTTCAGCTAGGCTTGTGGTGTAAACCTATCATCTTCAATTCTGGTCAAAGTCTTCCTCTTTCTTGGTTGATAAACACTGACCCCAGACCAGCCTTGCTCCACCCCAGAAACATGGAGTTCTCAAGAGAAAAGTAGGAGTAGAGAAATCTTCAGAACCTGCTTGTGGCTTTGTCATAACTGTACTTCATGTCTGAGCAAAGCTCACATGTGGAAGGGTTTGGGGAAGGCAGCTCACTAAACAGGAAAGGGAACTCTATTCTAGGGTGGAGAATGTATTTGTCACATCACAGATGGGTAAGAGCCCATCATAGAAGGAGGAGCATAGCAGCAATCAACATGGTGGTAGGGGCAGGATGCTGGGACCACACTGTGACCACAGCAACTAGAAGCAATGTCATGCCATAAACTCTCAAAGCCTACTTCTAATTGCATACTTGCTCCAACAAAACTGAACCCTCTAAACATTCCATAAATCCCCAGATTGCATCAGCTGGGGACCTAGTGTTCAGGTTCATGAGCCTAAGGCAGTTCCTTTTTATTCAAGCCACCACAGAGAGGAGTGAGCAGACATAAGGAAGAGTGAGCCCAACTACATGTCTATATACTCCATGGGAAAGAATGAGCATTATCTACATGCAATTTACTCCATGTGTCAGCTACAGGTTGGACTCTTGTCCTACAGCATCATTTGTAGTTGACTGAGATGCTGGAAAGTGAGGACAAATGACATTCTTGATGTTCATTTCAGCCAGGACTTTTTAACGTACTCCTCAGAAACTCTGAGGGTGTCTCTTCTCTATCATTTTATAGCTAACATGAGCAATGAAACTCTGGGTTTGCTTTCTGAGACTGTGACAGAAAGATGCTCACCAGGGCCAGAAAGAGCAAATAGACTGGACTCAGGACCAGCAGAGCCTACAGAGCCCTTATCTATTGGATTGAGTCCAGACAGAACACATATGGTATCTAGGACAGTAGGTTGGAGTTCTTTCTCCAGGCATGGGTGACTATTCTGAGCATCATCAACTTTGGTAAAGAATTTCCCTATGGCCCTCCCACAAAGACATACAACAAAATTACTCCTGAGCATAAAAAAGTCTCAGAAACTCTGCTTCAATAAATCTGTAACTTACTCTTTTGTTTTAAAAAGTAAACATTTAGTAGCTTCAGATTTGCGGAAAACCCAGAAAACAAGGTGTAATTTAAATCCATTTTAAACTATGAAGAATAAAGCACACACAGCTACGTGCCCCAAATGGAAAGGACAGCTCAGCGCTCAGTGATTTATCACACAGCAAACACCTGAGCCATTCAGGAACAGAGCCAGTGGTTCGGCTTTCCCCTCCAACCAGCAGTCATATCAGGTAAGCAATATCCCCAACTTACACTTTATATCCTCTCCAAATGTTTGGTTTAATTTTACCAGTTTTTGAACCTGATAGAAATTGGGTCATCTCTTCATTGCTGTGACAAAATAACCTAAAAGAAATCAACTTAAAATAGGAAATGTTTGTTTTGGCTTATGAGTCCAGAGCTTTCCAGCCGACATCTCTTGGCCCAGTTGTATCAAGACAGGACACCACAAAGGAAGCATGTGACAAGGCAAAGCTTCTCACCATCAGGTGGTCAGAAAAATGGAAGAGGATAAAATGGGGAATCTATAATAGAAATCTTGTCATTACCCTGAAAAGTGTGGCCCCACACACATAGCTTACTTCTACTAGGCCTTCTCCTCCTACAAGGCCTAGCGCCTCACATAGAGTCACTGTAATGTATCTGAGACATGGTAGAGTCTTTAAGAGGCAGGGCCTAGTGAAAGTTTACTAGGTCATAGGATCATCATGACCTTAAGAAAGGATTAATATAGTTATCTTGGAATAGGATGGATCTCTTGAGATCTATTTGTTATAAGGTAAGGTCACTCATGTGTTCAGTCCATTATTCATGTGACCA
This sequence comes from Rattus rattus, assembly GCF_011064425.1. NCBI lineage: Eukaryota > Metazoa > Chordata > Mammalia > Rodentia > Muridae > Rattus > Rattus rattus. Next base: position 51,578,066 of record NC_046165.1, on the reverse strand, counting down.
TTTCCCTTTCTACTTTTATGTCACATTATGATCCAGCCACAATAGGCACCATGGTATTTAAACTTCCCAGCCACTATAATCATGAAACAAACAAACTTCTCTTTAAAATACACCATCCAGCTTCAGGCATTCCATTATAGTTGATGGACATTTTGATGGTGGTTGAGAAGCCTATTTTTGAGAATGTTTTAAAACTTGTCCCCGGGTCCACCTGAGAGTATAATCTTTGCTCTGTATATTCCCAGTTTTGGTAAATTGGCTAAACTTTCTTTTTTTTCCAATGGGGCATTAATTTATACTTTCACAAGAATCTCTTTTTTCCAGAGCATCTCAGGTAGTTTTGAAGTTGAACCAAGCTTGGGAATCACTGCTTGATTTCTCAAAAAAGAGTGGATTTTTGTCCTTTTGTGACAAAGAAGTTTCTAATGATCCAAACTGCTTAGAGAATACTCTGAAGGTGGTACGCGTCCTGTCTCATGAGTGTCCAGGCTGATGTCACACATCCTTGCCCTAGCAGCTCTGTGAAGAGTTTTGGCAGAGAGTCATCCTGGGTGATAGATAAACTTGACTTCCGCTGAAGGAGCTGCCGACTCCATCCCTTTCATGGCTATGTTTGGATGGCTACGTGCTGGGCAGTCAAAATTATTCCTAGTTAGGCAGCAGAGGAGAGAGAGAGAAGTGATGCCAGAGGCTCAGATTAAACACAAATTGGATCGTTAGTCCCTGAATAATTGAGTTAGTTGTCCTGTTGATCAATGAATCTCCCCACACTTTCTCTAAACCCACTGTTCCCACTTGAGCTCTTGGGATAATGGGAATCATGACTTCTTCAATGTCACCCTCTGCAGACAGTTACACTCCTTGTTTCTGTTTTTAATGGCTTTATTGGATATGTGCCTATTATAATAACAGTCCTAAATCATTTGGGGAAGCAGGTATGGCATGAGTCTTGACACTGTAAAAATGCCCCTCCCCCCCCCAGTATTGCTCAGCAATACATTTCCATCTGTCTTTGAATTATCTCTCTGCACCAGTTTCTCCTAGCTGCTTCCCACCTGGAGTTCCCTTCCATCCTTCAGGGGTTTGGCAATGATGAGGTTACTCCAGGTCATAAGAGGACTATACCTGCTGCCCAGACACTCGAAAGGCTACCCTTTGGGATAAAACAGCTTCCTTTTAACTCACTTGCAAGCTGATTGTTTCTGCTAAGAATGCTGTTAGGGGATTTGGGGAGAAAGATCTTAAATCTCACTGAGTATATTGGAGCTATGAGATTTCAAGGGGTGAAAGGAGTCATGGGCAGATATGATAACCTGAGCTTATGCAGAGCCCATTTCTGGTGACCATCTCTGCTCAACCAGTGATCTCTGAACATTCTACTCTGGCACTCCATGTGACTCATGGATAAACATATGGACAATGCCCAGGGAACAAATAACCAGCATCTCAAACAACATGTGAATGTAGCTACATGTAGTAGTTAGACTGGATTCTCTAAAGAAACAGAACCAATAAAATGCATGTATAAGTATTAGAAGAAGTTATTGACCCAGGGGTTTGGCTTATATGAAAGAGCTTAAGCAGGGGTCAAGTTCCCCATCTAGGAAGTTAGATGCTTCAGCACCCAAATGTAGCATTGAGAACCCTGAAAAATGGCCTGGACAGTTGCTGGCATTAGGTTCATATTGAAGGGCCTAGAGGCTGGAGTCTGATGCTGGCAGCAGTAGATGTGCTCAATCAGGACAAAGTGGTACCTTGAAGGCTCACATGATGTCATTCTGATTTCCCTTCTGCCAGTCAGGAAATTTGCCAGGTAAAAGATGCTGTTTTCATTTAGGGGACTATTCTCCTTCCAGTCAGTGCCCACAACACCAGTCCTCTCTGGAAGTGCCCTAGAAGGCACACAGGTGTGTCTCATCAGTCTCTGGATCCAGTTAAGTGGACAACTATGACAAACCATCATTCCACAGTGGACCAATAGGGAAGTGCAATCATGGTGCTTCTAAGTGATGGTCTCTATCACTCCTGCTCTATGAGGTGTGAACTAAGGAGTAAGTGAGACTTTATTCCTTTGTCCACACCGTTTGTGGGATAAGGGGGTTGGGGGCTGGAAGGGCTCATTGTATCATAAGTGAAAACTCTAGATGACTCCATGGATCTTATGGGGAAGCTCAGATCTCCATTCCCTATGTGTGTTGAGACAATTTCCCAATCTCTTGTCCAGGTTGGCCTGGAACTCATTAGGTATCCCAGGCTACTCTTAAATTCCCAACAAGGCCTTTGCTTTGACCCCTTGAGTAACTGGGATTGCAGATGTGAGCAACCTGCCTGCCTGGAGCTCATTTCTAATATCATTTATTTTAAAACTCCTCTAGAAGGAAGCAGAGAGAATGAGGGAGAAGAAACTTGAGAAAGTGACAAGGTTAGCCCTAGGATTCATGTGCTTCCATGTGTCTTCGGCTTGCCATCAATTTTTATAAAAATGTTTATTTTATTATTATGAGTGTTTTACTTACATGTATGTATGTGCATCACATGGGGAATCTGAACTCCACCAGAAGAAGACACTGGATGTCTTGGATCTGGGCTACAGGTGACTGTGGGCCATTACGTGCATGGTGGATGTTGAACCCGAGTCCTCTGAGAGAGCAACAGTGTTCTTAACTACTGAGACTTCTCACCAGCCCAGTCATCTACTTTCTTGATCCTTCCTTCTTTAAAACTTCAGGAACAAAGACAATCAAAGGGGTATGTCTGAAGTACATCCTCCATCCCCAGAGACATGCTAGGATTAATTAGCTGGTACCCACAGGATGTTCTGAAAATGAGAAAATGCCCTGTATTATTATCTATCAAATGTCACATACAAATATGCTCATGTTCCTGTTATGGATGTATGTGTTGCAAAGTTGCTCAACTGAGCGTGACCCGTTGGGTGGTTTTAATTACAAATATCAATAAAATTGGTTGATATTTATGGGCACAGACCCTTCAGATCAGGGGAAAGGAAGCTAATTGTGGCAGACAGTGCTGTGATTGAATCCAAGGGAGGCCCAGGCTCCTGCTAGCTGGGTGCCATGCTGAGATCTCTCTAGTCTCTCTGTGTTAATTAAGTGTGATGAAATGAATATTTACTTGTATAAAGAGTCAGAACCTTCAGCTGGGTAGTGCTGAAGACAAGAGATGGTCCTCTCCTAAGGTGGGTTAGGGCCAGTCCATGAAGGACTCATTCCTTAGGGGAAAGCAAACATCAACAGAGAGGATCCCAGAGAGCAGAGGCAGTCCAGTGCAAGAAAAGTAACTTTACTACCAGTGCTGTGTCTGTTTTGGTGTCTCAGTGGTTAGTCTTCTGACCAGCCAGGCAAAGCTCCATTGAAGCAGTAAAGGACATTTGTGTCCTTGGAGTCAGGTAATTGAAACTTCAAGACAGCCATATGTCTTTGGGTTAGCCCTGATTATATTTTCCTGTAAAAATGAGATTAATTGGAGGGACAGAGTGCCTGTTTGATAAAGTGAGATCATGTGTGGAAAAGAGTGTGGTGTTCAGTGGGTCTGTAATGTGAGTTCATCTCTTTCCCTTCCTGAGATGCCAGGCAGCCAGGGGAGCTGTGAAGACTTTGGGATTGGCCTTAGAAGCTGAAGTTGGTTTTTTCCTGAGCACTGACCAAGGCATTACCCACAAGTGGAGTCTTTTTCTACTATATGCTAGCAAACCAAGGTGCAGAACAAGCTGGCAGTTTCCTCCAATGTCTCTTATTAAATGTTAGTACCAAGATTAGAACCTTGGGTTTCTATAAAATTTTATCTTTACTTCCTGGAGCTGGTTGTAGCTGCTTCATGGTAGACACTCAGTGAACTGAATTCCAATGTACCCAGTTGGCATGCAGGGAAATTTCATTTCTCTGAGGCTCCCTGTTGCTTGCATCCATAGAGAATGAAATCAAAGTCCAGGATAGTATCTCCACCCAGGACAGACAGGAAGTGTTGTCCTTCAGCATGCCCATCCTCCACAGGTGCAAATGTACCATGAACAGTAAGTGGTGCAGGGCTGGGTTGTTCTTGCTTCAATTCACTGTTGTACCCAAACTACCTGCTTTGGAAGGACTTACTTTCATTGTCACACTTGTTTAAGGGCAGCTGTTCTGTGGGTTGTTGGCAGAGACAATGTTCTGAGAAGCAGGGAACGATGATGTGATATACGGGGCTTTGAACTTGAGTTCATGGTACTTCTTACCTTGATATACATGCTCTCCTGATTTCATCCTGTCTTCCTCTGTGTGTGTGTGTGTGTGTGTGTGTGTGTGTGTGTGTGTGGTGTTGTGTGTGATGTTTGTAGACATCCACATATATGGAAGCCAGACATTGTATTGTTCACCAGGACGTTGTTTGCTATGTTTTTCTGAGACCAAGTCTTGATTCAGCTATGCTGGCTGGCCAGAAAGACCCAAGGAGCCTCCTGTCTTTGCCTGTCTGGTAATGGACCTGCAGGAGCACACCACTGTATTCAGCTTTTTAAAATGCGGGTTCTGGGAATTGAACTCAGGTTTTCCTGCTTGTGAGGCAAGGACTTTACTCATCCCTTTTAATGCATCAGATTTTCCAGCTTAAAACACACACAATGCAATCAAATTAGAGTTCTCTTGCACTCCTGTTTCTTCAAACAGTTTCTCATGTCATCTTTTTAGTACTTGTGAGAGCCCAGTGCACCAAGGTTCCCTTGGCACTCACTTTTCTTTGGCATACCGTTCAACACAGAAAAGGTTATGGCAGACAGTGTGTCCGACATGGCAGAAACCCCACGATTTAATTTTCCTGTGGTTTTGTTTCTGTCTGGTCACCTGCTGGCCTAGATGCTAATTTGGGTAGTGTAGAGTTGGAAGGAGCACAGACCTTGACCCAAAGGCACACTTAGTCTGGGACTCATCTCTATCTGTCACAAATGATTCTTGAGGAATCATTTGGATTCTGTAAGCTTCTGTTTGTGCATTAATTAAAATGAAGAAATAATTCTTATTTCTTACGGCTGATATGAGGATTAGTTTGATACATATTTATGAAAGAGTCTGGCAGAGAATGTGTTCTTGGCTATCTTCAATGTGATGAAATGAAGTGATAAAGATGATCGGGCCCCCTCTATTTCAAGATTGCATTAGGGGAGGGGTGGTGATGCCAGTAGACAATGAACAGTTGCTTAAAATGCAGGGTATGGATCTAAGGGAGGAAAGAAGATGAGCTGCTTGGGTGGCTACTGCAAAGTCTGCATCGCCTTGGTTTCTCATTAAACCCTTAACACAACTCCAGGAAGCAGAGGCTATTTTCCAAGAAAGACAAGGTTCATATTGGCCCTACTACTTAATGGAGGGCTGTGGGGGAAGATGTTGGCTTATTCTGACCTTTGCTTTGCTAATAGATACAAGAGGGTATATCCTCTTTCCTCCATGACTGTATACATAGGAAAGGAAAGGTGGGCAGAGCCCTGGAAGGGGACTGGGGACGAGGGGACGAAGGGACTTGTCCATGAAGAACAAGGATAAATATAGTTATCCTTTGGAAAATGCACAGGGCACACTAGCATTACCTGCAGAGCTTCCTAGCTAGCCAGATTAGTGCTGGTGTTTCATCCCTTGGGAGTCCTTATCAATTTCAGCCTCTTCCCTCTACACTGCCTTGCTCTGGGTGGACAGAATGTCTTAGCTTCAGTCACAGCATTATTGAGAAGAACTTTGTCCTAAGCATCTGAGTTTTAGTGTTTCAGAAGTTTGGATTTGCTACCATGACAAAGGTCCCCAACAGCCCATGCTGGCCAACATCAGGGCTTGATTTTCCCTGCCAAATCCCTACCTGACTCTATTTCCTTTATCAACCTGCAGATCAACTCTCATTTGTCATATTTATTGACTTTTAATCTCCTATCCATTTGGTGCTGGGGTTTAAGAGTAGGATTAGAGGGGGGAGTTTAATTGGATGATCCTCCATGGCCCCTTGAACATCAGATTCCATAAAAGTTTATGAAAAGATAAAATCACGTACGGTTTTATAGCCCCAGACAAGAGTGAGAGGCTTGTGCTAGGACAAGGTAACTGCTTTTCAACCTCATATAATCTGTGTTTCGACTTGATTAAATGAGGAAGTTAGTTCTCTCTGTGTGTGACTGTCTCTCTGTGTCTCTGTCTCTCTTCCTTTTCCCCCCCTTGAGTAGCGTTATCCTTTTCTGCCTGGTGTAAGCAAAAGCCATGTTATGCCACATGCTTCATCTCTCACTTTGATTTTCACTGACCGGAAGACTAATAAAATCTGGACATACCAGAAAATAACATTTAGTTCACACAGAAATATGCTGAACCACCACTCAAGGGGGCTGAGGATGGGAGAGGCTAGTTTTCCGTGGGTGGACCGTGGTCCATGAAAGCAGAGGAAGAACAGGGGCTTGTAAACTCCATCTCCTCTGTCTACACCACTGCCTTACTAAATTTCTTCCTCTTAATTATACAGAACCCTTCCATCTTCTGTATATGACAGTTAAGTCGCAATAAAAGGACAAAGTGCACTAAGCCCCTCCATCCCTTCTCTGGATGGCTGTAAAAAGGAAACAGGATTTTTTCCCCCTAAACTACTTCTGTGCCTCCATAGACTGAATCCTGAGAGCAGAACAAGGTCGCATTCTCCTTCCTGTCTCACATGCTTAACACAAGATCCATGGAAGCCATGCAAGGGTTATTTTTTTTTTTTTTTGTCTTTTTGTTCTGGAGCTGGGGACCAAACCCAGGGCCTTGCACTTGCTAGGCAAGCGCTCTACCACTGAGCTAAATCCCCAACCCCATGCAAGGGTTATTTGTAGTACTACTAAATGCACATTACTCTGTAGCTTAGCTTCCCTTTCACTCTCTAGTTCTTTGGGTCATGGGAGGACAATCCAAACCAAGGGTGGAAGTCTGGAGATGGTAGGTTACTGTGTGTGGAATTCATGTGGGTTTTGTCTTGTTATTGTGACTCTACAGCAATGTGTGACTGTCATGCTCAGAAGGATGAGGGTTCTGTGTAATGAAGGGGGAAGAATGGTTGAAAAGTGGTATAGGCAGAGGGAATGGAACAAGAGAGAGCAGGTAGAAGGAAGGGGCATGAAGAGGAGGCAGTGATGGATGCTAGTCTGTTGCTTCCTTGAGGGGAAGATGATGTAATAAAAAATCCTGATGTTGATGGCTGAAAGATGTAAGGAGTATGTAAAAAGAATAATCTGAAGAAGGAGGAGGAGGAGGAGGAGGAGGAGGAGGAGGAGGAGGAGGAGGAGGAGGAGGAAAAAAAAAAAAAAAAAATAATCTACAGCAGCTGGATATGTAACTTAGTGGTATAATGCTTGCCCAACAGGTCCTGTCTTCTATCCCCAGAACAGCTCCCATATTATAAAATATGCTTGAAAGTAATATACAACATTCCCAAACTTTTTAGTGAATTAATATTTATATTTATATTCAAAATTAATTAAGGACAATCAAGATAGCAATACTTAGTAGCTTGTGACCCAGGAGAGATCATCTTCCTAGGAGTTCATGGAACTTTAAAATTTGGCTTTATATTTCTAGTGGCTCAGCACTGGCGTCCAAGCTTGAAGTGCCGCAGGCTTTTCTTAGTCACATGTTCAAAACTGCACTAAAGGCAGGTAAGGGCAGATCTTAAACACTTGAAACTATCTACTCGGGAGGTGTGGGTGTACATCAGGAGAGGCCTCACTTCTCAGGTCTGGGAGATGGGTGTGAGTTTGTGGGTATGGCAGGGGAGAGGTCTCACTTGTGAGGTCTGGAAGAGCAGTGTGAGTTTTCTCCATAACTGGTGAGTAGAGGAGGGAAGTAGATTACCGTATGAAGAAGAAGTGACAGTATCCATGAGGCCAGGTGTTCCAGGCAGATGAGAATATTGAAGTAGAGTAGAGTAGAGGTGATGATCATGGCCATGTAGGTCATGCTGTGGTTTGTGGGAGGCCCCTGGCACTAAATGTGTTAGCACACAGTGATTTGGGAATAACCCCTATAGTAGATGTTTGCTCACAGAAGCATCAGGGTAATGTTTTAATTTCAGTACAATCGCTCTGTCTCAGTGTGGAGGGTAAATTACAGTGTATGTAAGATTAGAATTGGGATACATGATACATACAAATATATATTTGATAATAATGACACACACACACACACACACACACACATATATATGCTGAGTATATGTATATATAATTCATGGGATGAACAACCTGGAGATATGTTTGGAGTGGAAACATATATTTGATATATATGACATATATATATATATATACTTGATACATATTATATATATACTTGACATATACATATATACTGAGTATGTATAATATATATAATACACAAGGGATGGAACAACCTGGAAGCATGTTTGGAATGGAAAATGGAGAAATGGGTTTGGTAGAATGAGAGGGAATAATGTATCACTTCAAGTCCTCTGGACTGGTTGGAGAGCTATGTCTCAGGTATGGGTTGCTGGGTGTTGGGTATCTGTTACATAGCAGATGTGCTTGAAGCCTCATGAGTAAAGTGATGTATTGAATGTTAAAAAGATGAAGAAGAAAAAGAATGGAAGGGCAGTCAAAGAGGAATAGGCTGCTTGTTGCAGGCATGGGTAGGGTTCTACTGACAGTTTCCTAGGACTCTATGTGTTTCTGTTTACCTGTGGATGTGGGTTTTTAAACTGTCTTAAATATGGGCAGGAAAGGAGGCTGACTCTAGTGTTGGTAGATATGTGAGACATAAGGCAACATTGTGAGTACCTTGCTCTGGGTGTTTGGTCTATGTGGGCTGCTCCTGAGCATGGACCCATATGGTTAAAGTGACAGATATTTGGATTCAGAGCCAGATGTTTGATTGGCACTGTGAGAGTAGGGGTGGATCCAAGCTTTGTGGGGCTTGAAGCATGTATGTTCTTTAGAGGAAAACAACACAGAAATGTGCACATCAAATTGAACAGTGAACTTTGGCTGGGTAGCATGGATCTTTAAAGCTTAAGTTTCATTAACAACATGATAAATAAATTGCCTTGCTTGGGAGACTGCCAGAAAGAAATAGGTATGAGTATGTGTGTAGATGTGTGGGTGCATGCATGAGTGTGTGTGTGTGTGTGTGTGTGTGTGTGTGTGCTGTTCATTAACATAAGCACTGGGTGGGAGACTTCTGAAAAGGAAGAGGTAGTCTGGCAACCTTGGTGTCTTGCTTTCTATGATGGGGTACACACACAAACAGGAGTCTGTACTTGGTCTGTTCAAATGAACGGTATAGCTTTGCACTGCTATCATGAAATTCCTCAAGTACTGTCCATTTATAGAGAAAAGCAGTTTCTTTACTTCACATTCAGAGGTCCATGTCTCTCTATCTGGTGGTAGCTTTCTTTTTGACAGAGTCCCGTCATGGCATGGGGCATCAAATGACAAGAGCTGTACTTTTCTTATGGTCTGTCTCTTTTCTTACTTTTTTTTAATCTTTATTAACTTGAGTATTTCTTATTTACATTTTGATTGTTATTTCCCTTCCCGGTTTCTGGGCCAACATCCCTAACCCTCCTCCTCCCTTCTATATGGGCTTCCCTCCCATCCTCCCCCATCCACCACCTCCCCCCAACAATCACATTCACTGGAGGTTCAGTCTTGGCAGGACAAAGGGCTTCCCCTTCCACTGGTGCCCTTACTAGGCTATTCATTGCTACCTATGAGGTTGGAGCCCAGGGTCAGTCCATGTATAGTCTTTGGGTAGTGGCTTAGTCCCTGGAAACTCTGGTTGGTTGGCATTGTTGTTGATATGGGGTCTTGAGCCACTTTCAGTCAAGGCTCTTTTCAGTCCTTTCTCTGATTCCTATGTATTTGCTGTATTCTGGGTGTGTCTCTCAGAGGGGTTCGTTGGCCTGCACTTCTCAGTTCAGTTTGGATTGCTGCTGGCACATGTGGGGCAGGCTCTGATGTTTTTGCTCTGTTCTGGCTGTGTCTCTCCCCTTTTAAAGGAGCGATCTGCATTCACATTTTGATCATCCGTCTTGAGTTTCATTTGTTCTGGCATCTAGGGTAATTCAAGCATTTGGGCTAATAGCCACTTATCAATGAGTACATACCATGTATGTCTTTTTCTGTGATCTCTCACTCCTCCTTAAAAACCATTGTCAGGTTAGGTTTCCAATGTCTCAATATTTGTAAGACAGATTAAACTTCAACACACATATTATTTATGGGGACAACTTTAAGCTACATCTAAACCATCACAGATGGTCCTTCTCATCATGTGTAGACTCTGCTGATCTGGTCTGAGCTTGTTTGTGCACAGGCTGACAGTCGCTGGGTCATATCAAGGATCCCTGGTTTACCATGGCTGTGACAAAAATGACTTTCCTTTTTTCCAGGTGTCTTTTGTACCCATCCAGTAGGCATTCCCAGTTATATTGACAGGGCCCAGACTGGAGTATTCTGGGAGACTCTACAAAGGACATGATACAGCCAAGCAGAACGAGCCATGCTGTTAGAGCAATCCATCCATCATACTGTGTCTCTTATGAGGCATTATCCTCAGCAAACACTGTTCTCCCCCTAAGAGGCATCCAGGTTCCAGCTGTTAAGACAATAATTTGCTTCAGTCTATTACATCTGGTTCCTGCTTTGCATCTTATTGAACAACAAAATTGCCTAGGGTCTGACATTTTATAAGGGCTTAAGCATTTCCTCGGGAAAGGGAAATCTTCGTAGATCATTTATTTACTTTCTATGGGTAGGGCTAACCTCTATTTAAGAAAATAGGTTCTGCTTCTTTTCCAAACACAGCTTAGGAAGAACAAGAGGGACAGGTAGAGCTACTTTGCCAGCACTTCAGGTTTCTTGGCTCAGGTGAGAAACTGAGGCAATGAGAAGATTCCTACTGCTCCTGCATCATTTTAAGCTGTGAACATAGATGTTTCCAGATTATCTAGAATGAACACAATATACAATCTTTGGGTGGCTCCCCCAAGGAGGGATCTGAAGAGCAAGTAAAAGCAAAGCATTTTGTCACTGCTGTCCTTTTATGAGAAGGGTTGAGATTGGACAGAACCCTCTGCTCCTCATTGGATAAACACACTTCCGTGTGGGAGTGTGTACTTGTGCAGATGAATAAGAGAGTGGGAGGTTATATGTAGACCTATATGTCTAGATGCATATTTCAACACACTTCAGGGTTTCTGCAGGGGGAAGAGCAGCTTTGATACGGCTATGCTTAGCTCTGTGAAGGACCAGACAATAGGGGACATGATTAGGGCCTTTCCAAGCAACCTAACAATGGTGTCAGGCGAATGCAGCTGATTGAGGTTATGTTCCCCATTCTGATGAGCAAGAAAGGAGGACAGCCTGGCCTGGGTGGATCTGTGTTTTGCAGCCCAATTTCAGGATGAAGTCTCCCCCTCTTCCATGTCCCTCCCTTCTGATTTCCTCGGGGCCCTCTGGGTTGCTAAATTTAGTGTTCTGACAGATCCAGATCCATATGATTTCTTCCAGGACTCTGCCTCTAAATGTCACCCTCACTGTACAATTCATAAAGAGCATGGATAAGGGCTGTGAGGGGGTGGGGAGGTAATAATCTGTGACAAACAGGAACAAGGAGGAAGTCTTAAGAAGAAAAAGAAAAGAGGAAAGGAAGGTTGATTTGGGGGACAAGTTTAGCAGGGTTTCTTTTCATCAGCCATTCAACACCAGTGCATAGGAAGCCAACCGGGGATATCATCAAACCAACTCATGAAGGAATCTGGGAAATTAAAGTTAATGCTGTATGGAAGCAGTTCTGGGTTAGGAACCCTTCTTTTGACCCTTCCAAATCTAAGAATGTCCCTACACTTGTCTTAGTAGGGGTGGAGACAAACAGAGGGACTTACTTCTGAGAGCACTTCTATGTCTAGTGTGGATACAGAGCAGGGAGAGGGGTGAGGCCTTTGGTCTAAGCTCTGGGTTCTTACTCAGTTGAATGGGTTAGTGAGCTTGGCTGTGCCATTTTATAGGGATGTTTGGAGATCTAACTAGGTGGTTTATGGAAAACCCTTGTACTTTTCCTGGGTCAAGTGAGATGGATATTTCAAAGAAGAAAAAGCAATGCACTATGCCTTAGTTCTAGATCGAGTATTAGGGGTGAAATCCAGCCCCACTGTAGTCAAGCTGAGCACGTTCAGAAAACATTTCTATATCCAGCAGGTTCTTTGGTTTCTTGGCTTCCATCAGGGAGAATGACCAACCAGCTGTATAGAATTCTCAGGAGGCTTACTGTGTTAACACAATGTATCAGTTATTTTCCCCACTCTGACAAAAAGCACCTGATAGAAAGAGGGGGATTATTTTGGCTGTCAGTTTGAAGGCACAGTGCGTTTTCGCAGAGAAGCCCCTGCTGTAGAAATATGAGGCAGCTGACCAGTCATTGCCTCTGCAGGCAGGAAGCAGAGAGAGATGAACGCTGGTGCTCAGCCTGCTTTCTCCTTTTTATTCAGTTCAAGACCCCAGCCAGTGGAACAGCGCCATACACAATCAAGGTAGATATCTCTAAAGAGATTCTCTCCAAGACTTACATAGACATTTGCTTCCTAGCTGTCTCTAGATTCTGTTAAGTTGATAACACCACACATATTCAAGGACTTAGGTTTGTCTAGCAAATGATAAGCCAGGTGTCAATATGGTCATGAGTACATTTCTTCTCTGTGGCAGTATGCTTTGGGACCCCAGAGTCCTTATTAGAAAGACATTCATATGATGATTCTGGATACTCGAGTTGATTTATGGAATCTCTGGTTCCATGCTGTGCGTGCAGTTGTGTTATGCTATCCTGCTTCTCGTGCATCCTTTTAGGTTCCTCCACGAATCCTACTGGATCCTGTGAGGACCAAGAGTGGAGACTCAAAAGACCTTGAGAAAGACACTGTTCCAATCTCCTACTCAAAGGCTCCATTCAGAATTCTCCCAGCTTCTGTATCTTGATGAGAAAGAAATCCCCTGGAGAACACACCCAAGACCTCCTTATATATGTACAGACACTGAGGGAATGGTTTCTGGGACTCAGTTATCCTATCTATGAAATGGCATCGACATGAAGGGCCTTTCTAACATACCAGGACGCCATTGACTCCATCATTGTCATAGGATTACAGGATCAATTCTTCTCTCCATGATGGTATCGGTAGATATTTTATTTTTTTTCCTCTTTGCTTCTTCCACTTGAATATGCCAAGTGTTTATGTCATTTCTGAGACTCCAGTAAACTGCATTATTGGGAGGAGACAGGGAGTAACACAACACAGGCAAAAATCTGCTATTTTCACATGAATGCTTTAGGCAGTCAGCCATGATGGGAAATGAAATGTGTGGAAAAATACAGGGTGAATAAAGATGGCTTTAGTGAGATGATGGGCCTTTTACTGCCTGCATCTGATTCGTGATTTGTAGTTAGTCTGTCAGCCCAGCGCCTGTGTCCCAGAATGGCTCCTGCTGTGGAAATTCTTCTTCCCATCCTCCTCCACAGGTTTCATTTGGACGTAGGACAGTCTGTGGCTATTTACCAATGTTTTACCAGGAGAGCAGTGACCAGACTCCCTGGGGGAGAAGTGCAGCAGCTTGGGGTTTAAGGATTATTTCTGGAAAATAAAAGCCATTGAGAAATTACTCAGGTGATGGTGAGATATCCAATGCCATTGATGAAGCAGAAGAGCCATTGGCTTGTTTTGTGTGTGTGTGTGTGTGTGTGTGTGTGTGTGTGTGTGTGTGTGTGTGTTATGTGTGTTTCCTTGTTAGTGTGTGTGTGGGGTGCACATGTATGCAGAAGCCAGAGGTTGACATTGAGTATTTTCTTAAATGGCTTTTCATCTTATGAGTTGAAACAGAGTGAGTGCCTGGGTGGAACTTAGAGCATGTTAACTCAGCTTGTAGAGCAGGCAGGCTTTCTTTAGGGATCCCCAGTCTATCTGCCTCCCAAGTTCTGCCATTTCGGGCAGGCCGCCACACATACCTGACACTTACATGGATACTGGGGTTTCTAACTCCAGTCTTCTTGCTTTTGTAGCAAGTACATTATCCACAGTACATTATCCTAGAAAGGACACCTATTGCATGAATTGGAGGCAGTAGCCAGCCTGGAATGAGTTCAGATCGTTGCTTCCATATTTAGTGGCAAAGTGGGAGAGTGCTAGTTTCATAGGTGTAAGAGTCATGAGACAGAGATCAGGCCTCAAGATTCCCATCTAGCCATGCGATGCTGGGACAAGACAGCAGCATGTCAGCCAGGCCCCTTGTTCCTCAGTGACTCAAGTATTAAAGTTCATGCATGCTACAAATAGAGCAGTGCCTACATCCTTCTACACTAGACACAATTTTTATTTACTTTTAGTCTTTTAAAAGAGGTTTTACTTTAAAAAGCAGGTTTAAATGTAAAGAAACATTGAACAGAAAATATAGTCCTTTCCATATAATCTCTCCTTTAACACAGTTCCTACTATTATCATCTTGCATTGGTGTGGTAAGTCTGTGGTCACCGATAAGCCAATACTTATAAATTGCCTACCAACTATTAAGCTCTGCATGGATTAACACTTCATGTTGCATAGTTTTACATAGTTTGGGAATACAGAATAGCATGTAGCCTCCACCTCCACCCCTGGAAAGCCTCTGCTGCTTCACGAAGCCCTTCCCAGACTCTTGGTGGCCACTGATCAGATTAGTGCCTCTGTATGAACCCATCTTTTCAGACTGTCACTTGTTAGGATTTCTGCTGTATGTAGCATTTTTTGATTGGCTCCTTTCACTTGGTAATATGTATTTAAGGTTACTTCACATTCTTTGTTGGGCTTGATAGCTCATTTCTGTTTTATTACTGTATAACAATTCATCGGATCTGAGTCCCAGAGTCTGTTTATTGATAGAGGGACATCTTGACTGCTTCCAAGTTTGGGTAATTATGAATAAAGCTGTTATAAACATTCTGGTGTGGTCGTAAGTCTGTAACTCAACTTGGTGGAAATCATGGGGTGAGACAGTTGAGTTCTCTGGCAAGATTCTGCTTAACATTGCAAGAAACTGCCAGATTGTCTTCATAAAGAGGGGACTGCCCCATTATCCACTCCTTCCAATAGTCAACAAGAGCCAGTTGCCCTGTGCTAGTGTTTGCTGAGTGGTGATGTTCAGGATTTAGCTGTTCTAAAAGTGGTACAATTGAATCTCGCTTTTAATTGGTATTGTCCTAATGACATAAGATGGGGAGCAAATAAAAATAAGAATAGCAAATATTTTGCTTTACAAATAGTCTAAGCAAGTTTCTGCATTTAGTTTTTTATTACAGTTTTTCAGCCAATAGGAAAGCAGAAGTGCATGTTTGACAAGGATTAAGGAAGTAGTGGCACAGCCGGTAGGAACACAGGGCACCAGGTCAGAATTCAGAGGACTCGAGTGCTCACCCTGCCTCTGTTCTCTTGTGTTCAAGACCTTCAGAAGTCACCTTGCCTTTGAAGCTCATCTTTCTCATGTGTATGTTGTGACATTTGTATTGGATCAAGGCTGTGACATATTTCTCAGGCCAACAACATCAGCTTGGACGATGATCTAGAGCAGGAACAGGGTGGTGGGCACAGAGAACATCATGTTGAAACTGAGAAGAGCTGTCTCACTGTTCCCCCGCCCCCAATGTGAGAGAGATTGTAGTGGCGATGGTGGGGAGGGTGCCTGCTTCATACCTGCTCTTCTGCAGAGCAGTTTTTAACTTCCTCTTTACTGACAGTTCCATGCTACTTCAGGTGACAAGTGACAGCTTAGCATAGAGAAAAGGAAGACTAATTTTTCAATACCAATGCTGGGTGGGGACAGCCTGTGTTGTAAAGGTAGTGTCGCTCATACTCAGCAGGTGGTAGAAGCTGTCCAACTTTTCAAATGTTCCCTGACTAACTTATGAGTTCTATCTGGGAATAAAGAAATATTGTCACTTTGTCACTATCTCCACAGAGTACTCAGCCATGCTTGGCTAAGGAAAGATCTCCAGTTTAATCTACCAAGTGCTATACCTAGGTCTACTGTGCATCTTGGAAGTCATGAATTGTTCTCAGCACTGTGGGTATTGGGCGTAGGAGCAGGAGAGGAAAAGGCACTGCCCTCAGATGGCTTTTAACTTAATAATGTGCACAAGCAGTCCAACTAATTACCACTGTATAATCCATTTCAAACAACAAAGGCGTGTCATCCTATTCTAGAAAGAAGCCAAACTAAACAGTGTGTGTGGGGGGGAATGAATTGGGAACTACAAGGATGAGCCACAGCTGTATGCAAATCTCTCATATGAAATTATTAACCTATTGCTGGACACGAAGCTTTATCATCCTTACTGTGATCTCACCACAGCAGATCAGGTAGCTAGCGGAGTAAAGCCTCTGGGGTCCCCAGATCCCCGAGCCCCCAGTCTTCAGAAGAGTGAGATCCTGGGGGAACTTATCCCTTTCTGGACCCTGTTTCCATACTATAATGCACATATCCTCTTAAATAAGGATGTCCTTTGGATAGCAAAGAAGTCACAGCCACAGCCTGCTTCTCCCCTGGTACTTGCCCATGAGGCCAGGGGAAATGATTAAACGCATGTGACAGCCAAATCATTTCTCTAGATGAAGAGTTGTGTAAGGAGCGGAACAGCCTGGGAAGTCAAGAGATGCTTATCTGGATCTGTGAGCGCCTGAACTCTTCCTTCCTCACTGAGAAGTCTGGTAATGGCTTTCTTCATGGTAGAACGGCATAATTTCCTCTTCTCATCCTGAAAACTTCCCGTGAGTGGTGACCTCAGCCCATCATGAGAGCAAGGGAAAGGTTTCTGATAACAGGCAGAGACCACCTTGTAAACTAGGGGAAGCTCAGGCTGCTCCTGTTTCCCTTGGGGATCCTCTTACGGCTGTACCTGAGGATGGGACAAGAAGAGGACAGAAGTGGAAAATTCAGAGACACCAGGTTGTCATGTGCCTACAAGTTACTTGGGCAGAGCCTAATTCAGCATGTTTGGGATGGAGTCTACAGTTGTCATTTCTAGTAGGTTCTCAGAGGATGCTTTTGGTCCACATATCCAACTGAAAGAAATGGATGTTGGGCCACCCTTCACATTTACACATGAGAAGGGATGGATGCAGAAATTGGATATGAGTAAGCTCAGGTCTGGGGTTTGGTTAGGGCATTCTGAGCTTTACAAGTTTATCCTGTTGTTCCCAACATCCTGTTGTTCAGTCTGGTCTTTTGGCTGCCAAAGAAGTTTCTGGTCTTACTGGTCTTACTCCTACTGGTCTGGCATGGTATATCCACGTGAATCTTGCTACAAACTTAGATGTGAACAGAAAACAACAAAAACTGCAATGTCTATGTGTTTCATCAGGCAAGTTGATGGGTTCAACATCCTTCAGACCAAACAAAGTCTACTCAGGTTGACAATTTAATTCTAGTTCCAACTCTGCTGTTAATAATATGTTGGATAATAGAGTAATTGTTCCCTCCTTCCTGGCTCTCAGATGCCTCATCTTATAGTATCAAATTAGATGCTTCTCAAGATTCAGATTGTCCCTCTGAATGTCTGATTTCTTTGCCTTTGTAGGAACAGCATGGCAGTTACTCTTTAATGAGTTAGGCAGCAAACTCATTTGGTGTGACAGTAGATAGAGCACCATGGGACAGAAATGGTGGTGATGGTTGGTTGTAAGATCAAAAAGGTTGTAAGTTAAGGATGTTTTTCCTGGAAGAGCTAACAATAATGGAAAAGCAAGAAGAAACTTCAGCTCAGCACAGAGTAATTGGGACACTTAGTGGAGGGACAAATGGCTTTGTAGCCTGAATGACCTCCAAGGTTTTCTGTTATGGCACTGTACATTCATGTGGTCCTCTAAAGTCTGCTCAGTACTGTCACAGGCCTTTGTGCCCTTGAATCCTGAGAACCCCATTGTGGGTAGAGATGGGCACCATCTGGTTTTGCCCATGAGTGATGCCCAGGGTGATTTAAGGACATGGGAATGATAAGAAGCTTTGGCTCCCCTTCTATGAAACCATACTGATATGAGCAGAGCTCATAGTAAGCATGAAGTTGCTATGGAAAACATCTTTCATCAACAATGGCCAAAGAAAGAAAAATTCATGTTTAGAAGGATAAAACTCGGTTATCTGGAAACTTTACTCAGCCTGAACATTTCCTTGATTTCAGACAAGAAGGCATAAATGAGGCATTTGGCATTTTGTGTTTGGTTGTCCCCAAGTCGGAGCTATGCAGCATATACTCAATAAATCATGCATTCAAGTATACACAATAGGAGACAATTTAACACATATTAAAGACGTATGCCTGCCCCTTAGCAGGAAGGAGATTCTACACAGAAGAAGAAGTGTGTATCTTGCAACCAGGTGTGGACTTGATAGCCCAAAGGAGCCATTCTTGCTATAACGAGAATGGTAAAGACAATGACTAATGTGATTGATTGCTATTCTCTGACAGGCAGTATGAGAAGAATTCTGCACGTAGTAATTTATTTAAGCTTTATAAGTACCCTGGGGTAGGCACTCTACCCTCCCTGTTTCTGAAAATGGGAAAACTCAGAAGTAGGTGAGTAAATTGAGAGTCTGACACTTCTGTGCAGGTTGCAAATGGTGCCTTGTGTTTTGTAGTGGGACTGAATTCTACTTGGAGCTTGAGCAAAAGGTAATTCCTAAGGCCTCTGGTTCCCTTTACCCATCTGTTCCCCTTCTCATATACTTCCTCCCCCCCTCTTTTCCTTCTACATTACACAAGTTTCTGCTACTTCCTGTAAGCACTCATGGTTCTGAAGATACAGAATTTAGAAGAAACATATACTCTGCTATCGAGAGACTGAAAATCTGGAAATGAGAGAAAAAGGATCTGAATATTGGTAGATGTCTCAGTCAGGGTTTCTATTGCTGTGAGGAGACACCATGACCAGGGCAAATCTTAGGAAGAACAACATTTAATTGGGGCTGGTTACAGTTTCAGAGGTTCAGTCCATTATCATCATGGTGGGAATCATAGCAGCCCTCAGGCAGACATGGTGCTAGAGGAGCTGAAAGAGTTCTGTGTCTTGATCCAAAGGCAGTCAGACTCTTCTCTGCAGGCAGTCAGGAGGAGGAGCTCATCCTCAGTGGGTAGAGTCTAAACATAGGAAGAGACTTCAAAGCCTGCTTACATAGTGACACACTTCTTCCAGCAGGGCCACACCTATTCTGACAAGGCCATGCTTCCCAATAGTGCCATTCCCTATAGGCCAAGCATATTCAAACCACCATGGTAGACATGTGACTAGTCTAGGAAAGAGTGAACATTACAGTAGAGTGGGATGTGATGTACCTGCATGGAACAGGTGGCAATAGAGAACAACTATAAGATACCATGGTAGGACAATGTAAAAGATTCAATAGCATTGTCAAGGTCCACACTCTGTAAACGGGCAGTCTCCCTCAGGGTCCCTCTGTGGATTTCTGTACAAAGTCATCAAGTATCTTCTACCTTGGAGGAGTTGAGCCTTGGACCTCCATTGGAAGTGGTATTACTCATATGCTTGAAGTTGGGACCAGGTGCTTAGGAGAAACTGGACTGACACTGTCAACTTTTCACAAGGGGGAAGGTTAGAAAAGAAACAGAATTCCATCTGGTGTTCCCAGGGCTGTGATTAAAAGACAGCGTTGCTTGCAAATTTCAGCGCCTTTTATCAGTCAATTAATTCACAGATGTTTCTTAAGCTCTCAGCAGAACTAAGCCACTGTTTCAAATATCAGGGGAGAGGACAGAAAGGTAGAATGCCAGCCCCTCCCACAGAGCCCTGAAGTGTGTCTGGGGACAAGGAATAACATATGCATTGCCAGGTAGACTGCTGAGTACCAAATGCATAGTGAGAAATGTACAGTTGCATCCAGGGTGGGAGATGGGCATAGACTGAGGTGGACTGGCAGATAGAAGCACAAGCTTCATGGAGGTGGTATACCTTGAAAGAGCAACAGGATGTAACTCAACATGGAGAGGATAATTTAGATTGAGTGCCTTTTCAGTGATGGGCAAAGAGGGAGAGAGGATGGTGTTCCAGGGCCTGTCTTTTCCTGGACTGATTAGGAAGTTCCAGGGAAAACTCACCTCCAGTGCAACAGAGCTGGAGATGAAGGCTCAGCATAAAGGCTCAGAAAAGACACTTAGTGGGGCCTTATTTTCTTGTTTGTAGGACTCTACCATACAGATTCCCCTGGCTATTCTCAGACTAGAACTAAGGACATTTTGCTTGCCTAAATAGTAGGATCACAGTCTGAGGGAAAGCTACTTGCTGGCCTCTGGTGTGGAAAGGGGTTCCTGTGCCCTCTTCTTCATCTCTTCTTCTGTCCCCCTCACTTCCCATCACTCTCTACATGGTTGCTTGGATGTGCCTTTGTGATTTTCCCACCCTGTTCTCTAATCCTCAAAACCTCCCTTGACTTCTGCCCTTAAGCTGCCCCTTGGAGGTACTTCTGAAACACACACACACACACACACACACACACAGACACACACACACACACACACACACACACACACACACACACTGTCCATGGCCAGTCACTAGCAATCTCATGAAGTCTTCCCAATGACTGATCAGTCCCAGACTGAGCTGAACCACCATCTTAAATGGTTCTTTGTGGGTGTGCAGATATGTGGGTGTTATAATGATTGGTTTCAATATCACCTTGACACAAATTAAAATCACTTAAATAGGAACCTCAGCCGAAGAACTATTATGATTACCTTAATTGATTTGGGATGACTCATCCTGATTTTGGGGAGCACCTTCTGGTAGCTGCTAAGATAAAAGGGTGTGGCGGAAGGACCCTTTTGCTTCCCTGGGTTTCTCTATTGTTACTCAGTTGGTTTCCGTTGCTGCTGCTGCTGCTGCTGTTGCTGCGGCTGAGGAGGAGCTGCTGGAGGAGGAGGAGGAGCAGGAGGAGGAGGAGGAGCAGGAGGAGGAGGAGGAGGATGGCGATGATTCTGTCACTGATAACAGAACCAATATTTCCTATCTCCCATCTTAGATTAAAGAACCAACCACGTCACAGGAACTTTCCAGATTTTCAAGATTGGGACTGTTGAGACACTAAGCCTTGTGAAATGAGCAACTGCCTGGTTGTCAGCCTCCCCAGTGAGAAAAAGCCACCATAAGAGTATTCCAACTACAGAGGCTCCCAGCCTAAAGGACTAAGCAACTGCTGACTTCTCAGCACTCAGTGTGATTCAGCTCCTGTTGCTATTTTAATGTATGAAGTCTCTCTCTCCCTCCCTCCTTCTCCCCCACCTCCATCCCATTTGTTCTGTCCTTCTAGAGAACCCAGACTAATATAGATATATGCATATATGTTTAGGAATTTATATCGAACCTAGGGATTTTATTAATTTCCTTTTGACTTTAGTTTTTGAGATAGAGCTTCTTCCTGAACTCTGAGTTCTTTCATTCAATCAGACTGGCTGGCGAGCTGGTCCCAGGCATCCTCCTGTGTCTGCCTCCCTAGCTCTGGGATTATAGGCACGTGCAGTACACCTATTTCTTAACATGTGCTCTGCAGATCTGAACTTAAGTCTTCGTGCTAGCATGACAACATTGACTGAGTTAATTTTTCAGCTCCTTCCTTGTCTTTTATGGTGTTAAGATGTGTCTGCGGAATGAATCCATTGAGTTGAGGAAACATCAAGAGATTTGAAGTGAATACAATGTTTTGGGGAGTGAGAGATCATTCTAGATCTTTTAAGGTAAAAATGGTACAGCTATGGATTTTTGCCTATAAACTGTTCCTAGGACTTCTTTTTTCATAGAATTTCCACACTTCTTTTTAATACCTATGATACTCTTCTAGGTCATGGCTCCTTTTCTCTCATTTTTGTGATCAAGGTTTAATGGGCTTCCCAATCTAGGTATTGGTCTCACCTCTGCTATATGGAGGATAGGCTGTGGCATGGAGTAGCATTCCTAGCCTTCTGCTGTCCAGGCCAGCAGAGTTACACTGTTATTCTGGTCAGAGCACAGAGGTCGAAAATACAACTTGCCTTCTTCCCATGCCTGCATGGAAGCTTAGCACAAACCCTGGGACCCAGGGCACATTTCCAGACCTCCATGGTGTCTGGTTCTTCATGTTTTCATGATAGCATTTGGCCTGAGTGAAAATACTATTATTGCCCCTTCTTCTGCCCCTATTTCATACAGGGTAGCTGCGAGTTGCTCAGATCTAGCTTCTAGAAGTTAGAAAAGGGCAGGGGATTGTGTGGGAGAGTCGAGAGTTGAGAGTCAAGAGGGAGGTTCCTTCTACAGTGGCACAGAGACTGGGGGTACACAGATGGGTTTGAAGGATGGCAAGGGGTGGTGGGGGTGTCTCTCTCCTCTGTGTAATAGCCTGTTTCTGGCAAAGAGCTTATGTTCTCTTCCACTGGAAAGCTTTTAAGATCGCTGAAAAGGACAGGCAATTACAGGAAGGTTAGGTGCGCCTGATTGGATGTTGTTACAAATCACTCATTGTCATACAAGGCATTTGGAAAGGAGGCCATCGGGGACTGATTGCCGCTTAGGGTAAGTGATTTCTGTTTAGAGTGACTGAGCAGATGAAGGCTTGGCTCGCATTGCCCTTTCTCCCTGTTTGATGTTGTGGTGATCTTGGCGCGGGGGGGGGGTCGTCATTGCAGATGTTCAGAGCATGTGGGTGTGTGGAGGGGCTAGACATGCCACTCCCCACCCTTTCTAAACCATCCCCACACAGTCTTCCTGTGGGGAGTGGACAGAGGGGAAGAGCCTGGCTCATTTTCACCTGGCAGGTTAGTGTGAAGGTGTTGGGCTAGAGACTGTGCCCAGACTACAGGCTAGTATCCTTGCTCATGGCTGGGCATCAAGATGATGGCTAGAACTGGAAGTTTTTATTAACCCACGCTGCATATAGCTGTGCAGGCTTAGCACACCCGATGGAGCAGTTTCTCTGCTTCTGGTGCCAACTTACAGTCTCTTCCTCTGACCCTTTACTATCTCATGACTAGAGATTCCATTTGATTATGAGAGGATCCCAGTAGGGAAGAGAGCCAACTGTACATTCAGTGTCTCCAGTACCTCTCCTTCAGCTGCCTCCATTGTATCTGAAACACTATTATGATGGAGAAATATCATTGGACCTTGATGTTGGCTTCACCTTTACTCACACAGAGGCAGATTCCTTGTAGGCTATCAGAAGACATCAAAGTAAAAGTGAAGTAAGAAGTCACAAAACTGGGGAAAAGGTGATGGAAGAAAGGCCATTAGACATCAATTTTGGTGAACTCACAATTTGATCAGACAGTTCTTCCCTGAGATTTTACTACAGGCAAATGAGACAGAGAGTGGTTGATGTGGGCACTGGATGGGTGGAGCCTATCAGCTCTAAGGATGCACCAGAATGAGTTGAATTATATCTCCCCAAACTACACTTAGTCCTAATGGCCGTAAGTTAGCCAGTTTTCACCAGTGTGATGGGTACCTGAGAAAAACAACTTAAGAAGAGTCATTTTAGCTGACACTTTCAGGGTCTTAACCCATGATTTGCAAACTCCATTGTACCACTTCTGAGGAGAAGCAGAAGAGTACAGCAGAGGGAGAGGGTGCTTACATCGTGGCAGCTAGGAAGTAGTGAGTGAGAGCTAGGACAGTACTGTTTGTGGAGGATTTGTCAAGCATCTGACACTGGCCCTGTGCTACAGGTAGAGAGACTACAGATACAGAAGCATAATCTTTCATCATGGTAATGTGAGGTGGGCATAAGAGGTGGGCAAAGCAGTTGAGGGAATGGGCCATTGTGGTGTAATGTGGCAGATACCGGTAGGGGGAGGAACATGTGGAATCTTGTGAGCATAGGCTTGCCCTGCAAATCCATGTTGACTGACTCAGCAGTGATTCACTGACAGAGCAGTGCCTCGTATTCTAGTAACCCAAACTAAGTGAGATGAAATGGATTCTTACCTGTTTTCTTAAATTAAAATAAATATTTTTGGGATTCTTACCTTTTAAGAAATTTATATTTCAATGAGAGAGAGAGAGAGAGAGAGAGAGAGAGAGAGAGAGAGAGAGAGAGAGAGGAAGAGAGAGAGAAGAGGAATATAATCACACATAGAAAATCATAATTAGGTACTATTTTAAAAAGTTTGATAAAATGCAGAATGATGAGAGGGAGACTCCTTCTTTAGGTCAGGCTGATAGAAGTGATTGGGAAGGAGAACTTGACTGTACTGAGGTGAGAGGTAAATATCTGAGCTAAAGATGATGGTCCAAGAGTAGGAATAGTGCATGCCTGTAGAGTGGGAAAGACCAGAAGACCTTGTATATACGTAAATGCCTTGTCAATGGTGTGAAACTGCAGGACACAGAGGATTCCTGTATACTCTCTTGTGCCATGTCTGTGACAACAACTAAGTCTTTCTCTGTATTTTCCTCCATCTCTGAAAAGATTTCCTTTCTCCAGTTAACATTCTGACTAAGGCACCAAGTAAATCTGGTTGGGTTTTATGGCTCTGATTTGTCTAAAGATCCAAAAAACAAGGCTTGCAAAGTGTGACATTCATATCCAATGATAATGGTATGGTGGAACCTCTCCAAAAGAACTGATAAACTTCTCAGATTGAGGGCAGACCATAAGGAGAGACCAGCTCCAGATGTGCAATTTGGAACCCATGTCTAAGAAACACTCACAATTTGGAATGTTCAGAAGTAGGACCTGAGAAAATGAAAATCTGGGAGGAATTTCA